>NC_091989.1:193107998-193155838 GCF_044704955.1 Pristiophorus japonicus
CCACCCTTCCCTCTCACTCCCCCCCCCCCCACCACCCTTCCCTCTCACTCCCCCCCCCCCACCACCCTTCCCTCTCACTCCCCCCCCCACCACCACCCTTCCCTCTAACTCCCCCCCCACCACCCTTCCCTCTCACTCTCCCCCAACACCCTTCCCTCTCACCCCCTCTCCCGCCCTTCCCTCTCACTCCCCACCACCACCTTCCCTCTCACCCCCTCCTCCGCCCTTCCCTCTCTCCCCCTCTCCCGCCCTTCCCTCTCACCCCCTCCCCCGCCCTTCCCTCTCACCCCCTCCCTCGCCCTTCCCTCTCACCCCCTCCCCCGCCCTTCCCTCTCACCCCCTCCCCGCCCTTCCCTCTCACCCCCTCCCCCGCCCTTCCCTCTCACCCCCTCCCCCGCCCTTCCCTCTCACCCCCTCCCCCGCCCTTCCCTCTCACCCCCTTCCCCGCCCTTCCCTCTCACCCCCTCCCCCGCCCTTCCCTCTCACCCCCTCCCCCCCGCCCTTCCCTCTCACCCCCTCCACCTCCCCCCGCCCTTCCCTCTCACCCCCTCCCCCGCCCTTCCCTCTCACCCCCTCCCCCCGCCCTTCCCTCTCACCCCCTCCCCCCGCCCTTCCCTCTCACCCCCTCCCCCCGCCCTTCCCTCTCACCCCCTCCCCCCGCCCTTCCCTCTCACCCCCTCCCCCCGCCCTTCCCTCTCACCCCCTCCCCCGCCCTTCCCTCTCACCCCCTCCCCCGCCCTTCCCTCTCACCCCCTCTCCCGCCTTCCCTCTCACTCCCCACCACCACCCTTCCCTCTCACCCCC
Source organism: Pristiophorus japonicus (assembly GCF_044704955.1). Taxonomy (NCBI): domain Eukaryota; kingdom Metazoa; phylum Chordata; class Chondrichthyes; family Pristiophoridae; genus Pristiophorus; species Pristiophorus japonicus. Next base: position 193,108,803 of record NC_091989.1, read on the forward strand.
TCCCCCGCCCTTCCCTCTCACCCCCTCCCCCCGCCCTTCGCTCTCACCCCTCCCCCCGCCCTTCCCTCTCACCCCCTCCCCCGCCCTTCCCTCTCACCCCCTCCCCGCCCTTCCCTCTCACCCCCTCCCCCGCCCTTCCCTCTCACCCCCTCCCCCCGCCCTTCCCTCTCACCCCCTCCCCCCCGCCCTTCCCTCTCACCCCCTCCCCCGCCCTTCCTCTCACCCCCTCCCCCCGCCCTTCCCTCTCACCCCCTCCCCCCGCCCTTCCCTCTCACCCCCTCCCCGCCCCTTCCCTCTCACCCCCGCCCTTCCCTCTCACCCCCGCCCTTCCCTCTCACCCCCGCCCTTCCCTCTCACCCCTTCCCCCCGCCCTTCCATCTCACCCCCTCCCCCCGCCCTTCCCTCTCACCCCCGCCCTTCCCTCTCACCCCCGCCCTTCCCTCTCACCCCCTCCCCCCGCCCTTCCCTCTCACCCCCTCCCCCGCCCTTCCCTCTCACCCCCTCCCCCGCCCTTCCCTCTCACCCCCTCCCCCGCCTTCCCTCTCAACCCTCCCCCCCGCCCTTCCCTCTCACCCCTCCCCCCCCGCCCTTCCCTCTCACCCCTCCCCCCCCGCCCTTCTCTCTCACCCCTCCCCCCCCGCCCTTCCCTCTCACCCTCCCCCCCCCCCCGACCTTCCCTCTCACCCCTCTTCTCCCCCCCCCCCCCCCCCGCCGCCCTTCCCCCTCACCCCGCCTGCCCTAAAAAATAAAAAGCTTAATTTTAATGGTAACAAAAAGTTTGGTTGTCTTTGAGACATTAGTTATGATCTAAGATCACGTAACCGGGTGGGCCACCATCATCCACCAGTACCAGTGGGCCCAGTACCAGTGGGCCCAGTACCAGTGGGCCCAGTACCAGTGCCTGTGAAGCCGTCGGATTGTTATTAAAAAAAACAACTGGTTCACTGATGTCCTTTTGGGAAGGACACCTGCCACCCTTACCCGGTCTGGGCCTATAGGTGACTCCAGACCCACACCAACATGTTTGACTCTTGTGCCCTGGCGAGACACCTGGGGCAACTAAGGGATGGACAATAAATCCCAGGCTTTTCAGCAACACTCATTGTTTCGAAGTTCAGAAACCACCGCTGCAATCTGGCGATGTTTGAGCACTTTCACTGACTCAACAAGGCACAGGTATAGTCAACCTCCATTAGCATGGAGTCCACTCTCAGTCTGTAAGTGCGTGACGCTGGCTTGATGTGTTGGGCCTGATGCACTTTGTGAGTGCAATGGGTGTGGGCTGGAGGGTACACAGGATACACGGCCCAGAAACAGGCCATTGGGCCGGCCCAGAAACAGGCCATTGGGCCCAACCAGTCCATGCCAGTATTTATGCTCCACTCGAGCCTCCTCCAGTCTTTCCCCATCTAAATCTATCGGCATAACCCTCTATTCCCTTCTCCCCCATATGCTTGTCTAGCCTCCCCTTAAATACATCGATACTATTCACCTCGACCCCTCCCTATGGCAGTGAGTTCCACATTCTCACCACTCTCTGGGTAAAGAAGTTTCTCCTGAATTCCCAATTGGATTTCTTGGTGACGATCTTATATTGATGGTCTCTAGTTATGCTCTTCCCCACAAGCGGAAACACTCTGTATCCACTCTATCAAAACCTTCCATAATTTTAAAGACCTCTATTAAGTCAGCCCTCAGCCGCCTTAATCACTCCACCATTTGTGGCCGTGCCTTCAGCTGCCAAGGCCCTAAGCTCTGGAATTCCCTCCCTAAACCTCTCTGCCTCTCAAAACCTACCTCCAGGACATGCTTTTATTAAACCGCACTGCTCCATTAGGCTGTTTGGATCAACAACACATTTTCTCGTACAGCGAGTTGCTATGATCTGGAATGCAACAACAACTTGTATTTATACAGTGTCTTTAACATAGTAAAACATCCCAGGAGCGTTTTAAAACAAAATTTGACACCGAGCCACATAAGGAGATATTAGGACAGATAACAATAAGCTTGGTCAAAGAGCTTTTGAGGAGCATCTTAAAGGAGGATAGAGAGGCGGAGAGGTTTAGGGAGGGAATTCCAGAGCTTGGGGCCCAGCCGGCTGAAGGCACGGCCGCCAATGGTGGAGCGATGGAAATCGGGATGCTCAATAAGCCAGAATTAGAGGAGCTCAGAGATCTCGGAGGGCTGTAAGGCTGGAGGAGGTTAGAGAAATCTCGGAGGTCTGTGGGGCTGGAGGAGGTTAGAGAAATCTCGGAGGGCTGTGGGGCTGGAGGAGGTTAGAGAAATCTCGGAGGGCTGTGGTGCTGGAGAAGGTTAGAGAAATCTCGGAGGGCTGTGGGGCTGGAGAAGGTTAGAGAAATCTCGGAGGGCTGTGGGGCTGGAGAAGGTTAGAGAAATCTCGGAGGGCTGTGGGGCTGGAGGAAGTTACAGAGATAGAGAAGGGCGAGGCCGTGGAGGGATTTGAAAACATATAGGAGAATTTTAAAGTCGAGATGTTGCTTAAACTGGAACCAATGTAGGTCAACGAGCACAGGGATGATGGGTGAGTGGGACTTGGTGCGAGTTAGGACACAGGCTGCAGAGTTTTGGATGCGCTGCCTTAAAGGGTAATGGAACATAAGAATTAGGAGCAGGAGTCGGCCATTCGACCCCTCAAGCCTGCTCCGCCATTCAATGAGATCATGGCTGATCTTCAACCTCAACTCCACTTTCCTGCACTGTCCCCGTATCCCTCGATTCAATGAATATCCAATGGAAGCAGATTCAATACAGGTTGAACCTACCATTTCCGGAACCGCCCCTTGTCCAGAACCATTCGCAGCCACCGGGTGGCGCATGCGCAGAACTACGACATGAACAAATTGAAGTCCTTCCTCGCTGCTGACTCCTGCAATCGCTGGTCTGACCCCGCGATCCACCGCCCCTCCCTCCCCCATGATCTCTCTGCCGCACTCCCAGCCCCAAGCCAGCCAGCCCCGATATCACCTCGTTCAGTACCTGTACCATCCAATTTAATGTGGCCGCCCCTCGTCCGAAAAAAATCCCTTATCCAGAACAGGCCAGGTCCCGAGGGTTCCGGATAAGGGAGGTTTAACCTGTAGTAACTTTCAAATGGGATAAATACTCGCAGGGAAAAAAAGTTACAGGGTTATGGAGAAAGAGCAAGGGAGAATGGCCTCCTTCTGTACTGCACCATTCTACGATTCTGTACACAGCTCCTCGTCCCCTACCTTTCTAACCGTGTCCTGTTCCTCAGCCCCAGAGCAGGACGATGTACTAATCGTTGACTCAGATGAAGAGATGCCCTCGTCCAGCGGAGCAGAGGCCGGTGCAGAGAGCCGGAGCCTGAAGAGGAAGCTGGAGGATGAGGTGGGAGCAGGCGTCGCGAAGCGGATCTGCACCGAGGACGACGAGGACGTCATCGCGTTGGACTGAGCGGCCTGTTCTTTTTTTTGCTGCTCTTTTGTTCTGATGCCACGCTGTGTCGTCAGTCAGACCGTAGGGTGTGGGGTGGGGGGGTGGGTGGAGGGGGAGAGAAACGGTGCGGGCGAGAACCCAGTGACAACTCACAGCCTTAAACTATCTGGTCAAAGTAGCCGAGGGGGGTGGGGAAGACACCACGAGCAGCTGAGAGGGTTGCACCATCAACATCCCTTGGATAGCAAATGCCCGCCACGTTGCTGGATATAAATTACCACACAATTCCTGTGACTCGCTGTTCACTATAAATTGTTCTCGAGTGTCGGCTCCCCTCCCCTTCTCTGGCTATGAGGCTACTTTATGGAATTCGCTGTTGATGAACTATTAAAAACGTTCCTCTTTGTATAACTTGAGCTCAAACAGCGACACGTTTTGTAAATTGCTGTAAACACTTCATTTCTCCCCAATCCTGTTTGTACTTCACGTTATTGGAGCTCCTTTTATCAGACCCAGGGGCCTTTCCTTGTGTCTTGTTACAGTTTATAGTTATTTATATGTGACTTTTGTATAACGCAGATATCTTAACTTTTTTGTTCGTACTTTACGGACCCCAGTGATCAGATCCCGTGTGGACCCAGTGATCAGATCCCGTGTGGACCCAGTGATCAGATCCCGTGTGGACCCAGTGATCAGATCGTGTGTGGACCCAGTGATCAGATCGTGTGTGGACCCAGTGATCAGATCGTGTGTGGACCCAGTGATCAGATCGTGTGTGGACCCAGTGATCGGATCCCGTGTGGGCCCAGTGATCGGATCCCGTGTGGGCCCAGTGATCGGATCCCGTGTGGGCCCAGTGATCGGATCCCGTGTGGGCCCAGTGATCGGATCCCGTGTGGGCCCAGTGATCGGATCCCGTGTGGGCCCAGTGATCGGATCCCGTGTGGGCCCAGTGATCGGATCCCGTGTGGGCCCAGTGATCGGATCCCGTGTGGGCCCAGTGATCGGATCCCGTGTGGGCCCAGTGATCGGATCCCGTGTGGGCCCAGTGATCGGATCCCGTGTGGGCCCAGTGATCGGATCCCGTGTGGGCCCAGTGATCGGATCCCGTGTGGGCCCAGTGATCGGATCCCGTGTGGGCCCAGTGATCGGATCCCGTGTGGGCCCAGTGATCGGATCCCGTGTGGGCCCAGTGATCGGATCCCGTGTGGTCCCAGTGACCGGATCCTGTGTGGTCCCAGTGACCGGATCCTGTGTGGTCCCAGTGACCGGATCCCGTGTGGGCCCAGTGACCGGATCCCGTGTGGGCCCAGTGACCGGATCCCGTGTGGGCCCAGTGACCGGATCCCGTGTGGGCCCAGTGACCGGATCCCGTGTGGGCCCAGTGACCGGATCCCGTGTGGGCCCAGTGACCGGATCCCGTGTGGGCCCAGTGACCGGATCCCGTGTGGGCCCAGTGACCGGATCCCGTGTGGGCCCAGTGACCGGATCCCGTGTGGGCCCAGTGACCGGATCCCGTGTGGGCCCAGTGATCGTATCGATCGGATCCCGTGTGGGCCCAGTGATCGGATCCCGTGTGGGCCCAGTGATCGGATCCCGTGTGGGCCCAGTGATCGGATCCCGTGTGGGCCCAGTGATCGGATCCCGTGTGGGCCCAGTGATTGGATCCCGTGTGGGCCCAGTGATTGGATCCCGTGTGGGCCCAGTGATCGGATCCCGTGTGGGCCCAGTGATCGGATCCCGAGTGAGCCCAGTGATCGGATCGATCGGATCCCATGTGGGCCCAGTGATCGGATCCCGTGTGGGCCCAGTGATCGGATCCCGAGTGAGCCCAGTGATCGGATCCCGTGTGGGCCCAGTGATCGGATCCCGTGTGGGCCCAGTGATCGGATCCCGAGTGAGCCCAGTGATCGGATCCCGAGTGAGCCCAGTGATCGGATCCCGTGTGGGCCCAGTGATCGGATCCCGTGTGGGCCCAGTGATCGGATCCCGTGTGGGCCCAGTGATCGGATCCCGTGTGGGCCCAGTGATCGGATCCCGAGTGAGCCCAGTGACCGGATCCCGTGTGGGCCCAGTGACCGGATCCCGTGTGGGCCCAGTGACCGGATCCCGTGTGGGCCCAGTGATCGGATCCCGTGTGGGCCCAGTGATCGGATCCCGAGTGAGCCACATTGCAGGCATTCTCCACAACAATGGGATTCTGTGGCAGGGTGGGATTCATGTTGTACACTGCACTGAAGTGAGTGGAGCTAGGGACAACACAGGGACATAGCATTATCAGAAGAGGAATTATCTACTCCGTATTTTAGAGAGGGGAGAAGCAATACTTTGGAATTTGCAGTTGGACTGTTCTGTACCCATTACTGATCCGATCGCCTGTTCAATGTTGAGCGAGAGAGAGAGATATTACTGATGGTGTAGCTGAAAGTATTTTTGTAGCAAATTGGCGTTGTCGTTTCAGTACAGTTTTTTTGTATCCGAATCGACTGTAAAACATACCGAAAGCTTTGTTACAAATGTCAGTTTTCATGATTAAAACATTCAGTGTACAGTCCCTGTGTCTTCCGTCAGCGAGTGATGCTGCCGCAGCTATTCTGCACCGTTCACACTCTCGCGCACAATTCCATTCAGCTGCTTTTAGCCTATTATTTTGGCAGCAACTCGCCAAGGCTTCTTCGGCAGCACCTCCCACATCCACAACCTAGAAGCAGTCGCATGGGAACACCACCACCTCCACGTTCCCCTCCCAGTCACACACCATCCCGACTTGGGAATATATCGGCCGTTCCTTCATCGTCGCTGGGTCACAATCCTGGAACTCCCTCCCTAACAGCACTGTGGGAGCACCTTCACCACACGGACTGCAGCGGTTCAAGAAGGCAGCTCACCACCACCTTCTCGAGGGCAGTTAGGGATGGGCAATAAATATACCGCCCTTGCCCACATCTCAAGATTGAATAAAAACCAATTGTCATGGAATAGCCCTGGATTTTAATTCTGGGCTCGGTGTTAATGATCCAGCTATTCACAATCGCTACCATCGTAGCCTAATCATTTTTCAATGTTATTTTCCTGGCGATAATGCCCACACGAGAGGGCCGGTCTTGTGTTCAAACTGGCAGCATGTGACCAGAAAGTAACTTTTTGCGTTTGATGTACAAGGACCCCCCAGATCCTTCTGTACTGCAGTATTTTGTGATCTCCCCATTTAAATAATTTGTTTTATTTTTCCTACCAAAGTGGATAACCTCACACTTTCCTACATTATACTCCCATCTGCCAAATGTTTGCTTGCTCACTTAGCCTGTCTATATCCCTTTGCAGATTCTTTGCGTCCTTCTCACAATTTGCTTTCCCACCCATCTGTATCATCAGCAAATTTGTCTACATTACACTCGGTCCCTTCATTCAAGTCATTAATATAGACTGTAAATAGTTGAGGCCCCAACGCTGATCCCTGCGGCACCCCACGAGTTACATTACGTCAATCATTAGCAGCACGAGTGGGGGGGGGGGGGGGGAGTCCAGACAAGGGGGCATAACCTTAAAATTAGAACTAAGCCATTAAGGGGTAATGTCAGGAAACGCTTCATCACACAAAGGGCAGTGGGAATCTGGAGCTTTCTCCCCCAAAAAGCTGTTGAGGCCAAGGGTCAATTGAAAATCTCAAAACTAAGATGGATAGATTTCTGTCAGGCAAGAGCATTAAGGGATACGGATCCAAGGCGGGGAGATGGAATTTAGATACAAATCACCCACTATCTATTTGAATGTCAGAACAGGCTCGAGGGGCTGAATGGCCTACGCCTGTTCGTATGTTAACTCTACTAATATTTTCATAGACTAGTATAGCACAGAAGGAGGCCATTTGACCCATCGAGGCTGTACCGGCTCTTTCGAAGAACAATCCAGTTAGTCCCACTTCCCCTGCTCTTTCCCCGTATCTCTGCAATTTTTTCTCCTTCAAGTAATTATCCGATTCCCTTTTGAAAGCTACTGGATTGACAGGAGGATGTTTCCCCCGGCTGGAGAGGGCAGTAGATGGTGAAATGTTGAGTACATTCAAGGCTGAGACAGATAGATTTTTAGACTCCTGGGGAATTAAGGGATATGGGGACAATGCGGGAAACATAAAAACATAGAAAATAGGTGCAGGAGTAGACCATTTGGCCCTTCAAGCCTGCACCACCATTCAATAAGATCATGGCTGATCATTCACCTTATTACCCCTTTCCTGCTTTCCATACCCCTTGATTTCTTTAGCCGTAAGGGCCACAACTAACTCCCTCTTGAATATATCCAATGAACTGGCATCAACAACAACTCTGCGGTAGGAAATTCCACAGGTTAACAATTCTCTGAGTGAAGAAGTTTCTCCTCATCTCAGTCCTAAATGGCTTACCCCTTAGCCTTAGACTGTGTCCTTTGGTTCTGGACTTCCCCCAACATGGGGAACATTCTTCCTGCATCGAACCTGTCCAGTCCTGTCAGAATTTTATATGTTTCTATGAGATCCCCTCTCATCCTTCTAAACTCCAGTGAATACAGGCCCAGTCGATCCAGTCTCTCCTCATATGTCAGTCCTGCCATCCCGGGAATCAGTCTGGTGAACCTTCGCTGCAATCCCTCAATAGCAAGAACGTCCTTCCTCAGATTAGGAGACCAAAACTCAACACAATATTCCAGGTGAGGCCTCACCAAGGCCCTGTACAACTGCAGTAAGACCTCCCTGCTCCTATTGTCAAATCCCCTAGCTATGAAGGCCAACATACCATTTGTCTTCACTGACTGTTGTACCTGCATGCCAACTTTCAATGACTGATGTACCATTACACCCAGGTCTCATTGCACCTCCCCTTTTCCTAATCTTTCACCATTCAGATAATCTGCCTTCATGTTTTTGCCCCCAAAAACCTCACATTTATCCACATTATGCTACATCTGCCATGCATTTGCCCACTCACCTAACCTGTCCAAGTCACCCTGCAGCCTCTTAGCATCCTCCTCACAGCTCATACCGCCTCCCAGCTTAATGTCATCTACAAACTTGGAGATATTACACTCAATTCCTTCATCTAAATCGTTAATGTATATTGTTAACAGCTAGGGTCCCAACACTGAGCCCTGCGGCACCTCACTAGTCACTGCCTGCCATTCTGAAAAGGACCCGTTTATCATGACTCTTTGCTTCCTGTCTGTCAACCAGTTCCCTATCCACGTCAGTACATTACCCCAATACCATGTGCTTTAATCTTGCACACCAATCTCTTGTGTAGGACCTTGTCAAAAGCCTTTTCAAAGTCCAAATACACCACATCCACTGGTTCTCCCTTGTCCACTCTACTAGTTACATCCTCAAAAAATTCCAGATTTGTCAAGCATGATTTCCCTTTCATAAATCCATGCTGACTTGGACCGATCCTGTCACTGCTTTCCAAATGCGCTGCTATTTCATCTTTAATAATTGATTCCAACATTTTCCCCACTACTGATGTCAGGCTAACCGGTCTATAATTACCCTTTTCTCTCTTCCTCCTTTTTTAAAAAAGTGGTGTTACATTAGCTACCCTCCAGTCCATAGGAACTGATCCCGAGTCGATAGACTGTTGGAAAATGATCACCAAAGCATCCACTATTTCTAGGGCCACTTCCTTAAGTACTCTGGGATGCAGACTATCAGGCTCTGGGGATTTATCGGCCTTCAATCCCATCAATTTCCCTAACACAATTTCCTGCCTAATAAGGATATCCTTCAGTTCCTCCTTCTAGACACTCGGTCCCCTAGTATTTCCGGAAGGTTATTTGTGTCTTCCTTCGTGAAGACAGAACCAAAGTATTTGTTCAATTGGTTTGCCATTTCTTTGTTCCCCATTATAAATGCACCTGATTCTGACTGCAAGGGACCTACGTTTGTCTTCACTAATCTTTTTCTCTTCACATATCTATAGAAGCTTTTGCAGTCAGTTTTTATGTTCCCGGCAAGCTTCCTCTCATACTCCATTTTCCCCTCTTAATTAAACCCTTTGTCCTCCTCTGTTGAATTCTAAATTTCTCCCAGATCTCAGGTTTGCTGCTTTTTCTGGCCAATTTATATGCCTCTTCCTTGGATTTAACACTATCCTTAATTTTCCTTGTTAGCCACGGTTGAGCCACCTTTCCCATTTTAATTTTATTCCAGATAAGGATGTAGAATTGTTGAAGTTCATCCATGTGATCTTTAAATGTTTGCCATTGCCTAACCACCGTCAACCCTTTAAGTATAATTTGCCAGTCTATTCTAGCCAATTCATGTCTCATACCATTGAAGTTACCTTTCCTTAAGTTCAGCACCTTAGTCTCTGAATTAACTGTGTCACTCTCCATCTTAATAAATAATTCTACCATATTATGGTCACTCTTCCCCAAGGGGCCTCGCACAACAAGATTGCTAATTAGTCCCTTCTCATTACACATCACCCAGTCTAGGATGGCCAGCCTTCTAGTTGGTTCCTCGACATATTTGGTCGAGAAAAACATCCCTAATACACTCCAGGAAATCCTCCTTCACCATATTGCTACCAGTTTGGTTAGCCCAATCTATATGTAGATTAAAGTCGCCCATGATAACTGCTGTACCTTTATTGCATGCATCCCTTATTTCTTGTTTGATGCTGTCCCCAACCTCACTACCACTGTTTGGTGGTCTGTACACAACTCCCACTAGCGTTGTCTGCCCTTTGATATTCCACAGCTCTACCCATACAGATTCCACATCATCCAAGCTAATGTCCTTCCTTACTATTGCGTTAATTTCCTCTTTAACCAGCAACGCTACCCCACCTCCTTTTCTTTTCTGTCTATCCTTCCTGAATGTTGAATACCCCTGGATGTTGTGTTCCAGCCTTGGTCACCCTGGAGCCATGTCTCCGTGAAGCCAATTATATCATATTCATTAATTGCTGCCTGTGCAGTTAATTCGTCCACCTTATTACGAATACTCCTGGCATTGAGGCACAGAGCCTTCAGGCTTGTCTTTTTAAGACACTTTGCCCCTTTAGAATTTTGCTGTAATGTGGCCCTTTTTGATTTTTGCCTTAGGTTTCTCTGCCCTCCACTTTTACTTTTCTTCTTTCTATCTTTTGCTTCTGCCCCCATTCTACTTCCATCTGTCTCCCTGCATAGGTTCCCATCAAAATCAAAGCACATGGTATTGGAGGTAATGTACTGACGTGGGTAGAGAACTGGTTGGCAGACAGGAAGCAGAGAGTCGGGATAAATGGGTCCTTTTCAAAATGGCAGGCAGTGACACGTGGAGTGCCGCAGGGCTCAGTGCTGGGACCCCAGCTATTTACAATATACATCAATGATTTGGATGAAGGAATTGAGTGTAATATCCCCAAGTTTGCAGATGACACTAAACTGGGTGGCGGTGTGAGCTGTGAGGGGGATGCTAAGAGGCTGCAGGGTAACTTAGACAGGCTAGGTGAGTGGGCAAATGCATGGCAGATGCAGTATAATGTGGATAAATGTGTGGTTATCCACTTTGGGGGCAAAAACACGAAGACAGAATATTATCTGTATGGCGGCAGATTAGGAAAAGGGGAGGTGGAACGAGACCCGGGTGTCATGGTTCATCATTCATTGAAAGTTGGCATACAGGTACAGCAGGCGGTAAAGAAGGCAAAAGTAAGTTGGCCTTCATAGCTAGGGGATTTGAGTATAGGAGCAGGGAAATCTTACTGCAGTTGTACAGGGCCTTGGTGAGGCCTCACCTGGAATATTGTGTTCAGTTTTGGTCTCCTAATCTGAGGAAGGACGTTCTTGCTATTGAGGGAGTGCAGCGAAGGTTCACCAGACTGATTCCCGGGATGGCTGGACTCTCATATGAGGAGAGACTTCATCAACTGGGCCTTAAAACATTGGAGTTTAGAAGGATGAGAGGGGATCTCATAGAAACATACAAGATTCTGACGGGACTGGACAAGTTAGATGCGGGAAGAATGTTCCCAATGTTGGGGAAGTCCAGAACTGGGGACCCAGTGTTAGGATAAGGAGTAGGCCATTTAGGTCTGAGATGAGGAGAAACTTCTTCAGTCAGAGAGTTGTTAACCTGTGGAATTCCCTGCCGCAGAGAGTTGTTGATGCCAGTTCATTGGATATATTCAAGAGGGAGTTAGATATGGCCCTTACGGCTAAAGGGATCAAGGGGTATGGAGAGAAAGCAGGAAAGGGGTATTGAGGGAATGATCAGCCATGATCTTATTGAATGGTGGTGCAGGCTCGAAGGGCTGAATGGCCTACTCCTGCACCTATTTTCTATGTTTCTATGTTTCTATCCCCCTGCCATATTAGTTTAACCCCTCCCCAACAGCACTAGCAAACACTCCCCCTAGGACATTGGTTCCGGCCCTGCCCAGGTGCAGACCGTCCAGTTTGTACTGGTCCCACCTCCCCCAGAACCAGTTCCAATGTCCCAGGAATTCGAATCCCTCCCTTCTGCACCACTTCTCAAGCCACGTATTCATCTGAGCTATCCTGCGATTCCTTCTCTGACTAGCACGTGACACTGGTAGCAATCCTGAGATTACTACCTTTGAGGTCCTACTTTTTAATTTAACTCCTAGCTCCCTAAATTCAGCTTGTAGGACCTCATCCCGTTTTTTACCTATATCGTTGGTATTTATGTGCACCATGACAACTGGCTGTTCACCCTCCCCCTCCAAAATGTCCTGCAACCGCTCTGAGACATCCTTGACCCTTGCACCAGGGAGGCAACATACCAGCCTGGAGTCTCTTATGTTGGATCTTTTGCGATAGAGGTCCATTTTGTTCTCTATTATTCCATTTTGAGTTCCCAGCAGTCTCCAAGCTGGTAAAATGATTCCTGTGATCTCTGAAGCATGTAGCCCTAGGAAGGCCCTCGGTTTGATTCCCAGCCGTGGTTTGATTTAGATATCCCAACCGTGGCAGCTGTACAGGCGGGCTGGGGTTTGGGTGTTCTGCAATATCCTCGGCATTTGTGGGGGGGGGTGGGAAACATCCATGGTTCCTGATGTCCTGGCACCTTGTGACATTGCTGGGACATGCCGGTGTGGGTGTTAGGCAGGTTCGGGCTGAGCTGTGATGCTCCCGCAGCCAGCTAGCCTGCCCACACTTAGTGTTCCACTCGTACCTTGACCAATGGGCATTTGGGCAGCATTCTGCACCTTCCGGAGCGGAGAAAATTGATGGAAGTAACAATTAATCCTCCTGTCTTCACTTTTGATTGTACAGGTTGAACCTTTCCTGTCCGGCACCCTCAGGAACTGATCGGTGCCGGACCAGAGAATTTTCCGGATCACGGGAGGTCACGCCGACCCCAGACTTAAAAATCCCACTGTCGGCAAAGTTTCCAGACAGGTTTCTGCTCCATTCACTGGAATCCACAGCAGAGTCCAGTTGACACGAGGCACCTGTTGCAGAGTTCTCGGTTAATAAAAGCAAAACCAAGCAACACAGAAGCATTTTTTTTTAAAATATTCGTGTCCAATCGTTCCAATTCTTTGTCAAACGCCAGAGGTCACCCTGCACCAGTCAAGGATCACTCTGCGCCAATGCTCTTAGCCAAAAGGCCTAGAGCCACTGCACCATTCCTGGAAGTACTGCAATACCAGGTTCGTGCCATGGGTCTGTGGCTCTCGTTTTGGACTGTAAACAGGAGGTGGATGGGTCAAGCCATCCCACCCACCTCCTGTTTACAAAAATGTAAGCATATACCTTCCTGACCAGGGAGGAACCACCCGGAGGTCATGGTGGCTGGTCAGGTTAGTTATGCAGATCTTAGCCAAAAGGCCGAGACACAGAAGCATTACAGTTAAAAAGGAATAAAGTGTGATGCTGACCTGGGGCTGGTTGCTCTTCTCCCCGCTGCCTCCGGTGCTACCCCGCCCCCCCCCCCCCCAGGTCAGGCCGGCTCGCTGTGTCCTGGGGCCAGCGGCTCCCCGGTGCCCCTTCCCCGGTCGGGTCAGCGCGGAGAGGGAGCGAGGAGTGCGGTGGCTGACGGAGGGTCGAAACTGGGCCCGAAATGCAGTGCAACGACCTGGCTGCATTCTACACATGCAGAAACCCACTGCGCAGCATTTCGGGCCCAGCTTTGGCGCCTCGGTCGACCGATGTGGCGGGGGTGGGGGCGGCGAGCGGCCGGCCTCGGGATAAAGTGTGCCAGCCCGACCTCGGAGGGAGCACTGGTGGCCACGGGGAGAGGAGGAGCAGCTCCAGGATACAGCGAGGGTCGCGATCGCACGCCGGGAACGATGTCGGACCAGGGATGTTGCCGGACCAAAGATTCCAGGACTGGAGAGGGTCAACCTGTACTCTTATGTGGCCGACTAACAACAGCTTGCATTTATATGGCACCTTAAACGTAGTAAAACGTTCCAAGGAGCTTCACAGGGAGCGTGAATCAGGGCAAATTTGACACCCAACCACATAGAAACTGAGCCACTAACTATCACTTGACTCAGCATAGATGAGGATTTAAGCAACAAATGGACTGAGGCCAGGGTGGAGACGGGAGATAGTACAGAGGTGGTCTTGGTGATATGGGGATCGGAAGCTCAGCTCACGGTCAAATAAAACGCTGCGTTTGCAAACTGTCAGGTTCAACCTGAGAGAGTGGCTCAGAGAGAATCAACATTATCAGGAAGTGAAGTAATCACCTTCTTTTGATGTGTTTATCTGTATTCCCCAAGTGTAAATTGTCCCCATTGCCAAGTTCCTGCCCTCAGATTGACAAGTTTGGATCATTTTATACATGCCTATTTGCAAGTGTTATTTTCCCCTCTGGAGTGAGGCCTCGACACTGCTTTGCACGGATGGATAGGGCTTCTCGATGGCCTAGTTGGTAAATGCGTTGCCCAATATCATTCCATTGTAGGCAGTCCCTTGGAATCGAGGAAGACTTGCTTCCACTCCTAAAGTGAGTTCTTTGGTGGCTGAACAGTCCAAAACGAGAGCCACAGACCCTGTCACAGGTGGGACAGACATTTGTCGGAGGAAGGTGAGGGTGGGACTGATTTACCACACGCTCCTTCCGCTGCCTGTGCCTGACCTCTTCACGCTCGCAGCGTTGAGACTCGAGGTGCTCAGCGCCCTCCCGGATGCACTTTCTCCACTTAGGGCGGTCTTCGGCCAGGGACTCCCAGATGTCAGTGGTGATGTCGCAGTTCACCAGAGAGGCTTTGAGGGTGTCCTTGTAACGTTTCCGCTGCCCACCTTTGGCTCATTTGCCCATTATACAGCCTAGTTGTTAACCCCGGGGAGGCCTCAGTTCGAACCCTGGTGTGTTCTGAGTCAGCGAGGCTCAACTGTGGCTGATGCTGGTGGTACGAAGGTCACCCTCAGTACTGATGGATTGTTGGGGCGGAGCAAGGGTGGCAAAATATAAATCCCCACGCTGGGTGAACATTTAATAGCGTTTGTGATGCTTCTTGTGGTTGAATAGCCTCTCATGCTGGATTGAAGTTGCATGGGCGTTGGATGAAGACTTAATAGGGCTTGTGATGGTCTTCATGGTTGAATAGACTGTCGCCACTCACTGTCTAAGGTGACACACAGAAAACAGACAGTTAGGTGAGGTAAAGGGAAACTTTACCCCAGAAAGGGTCATGACCTTCGGAGTGTGGGAGGGAAGTGGTCCAGAGGAACTGTACTTACACAGCTCTGCTACCCGTGTCCTAACTTGCACCAAGTCCCGTTCATCCTTCACACCCCTGTGCTCGCCGACCTACATTGGTTTTATTCTCATTCTAGTTTCCATGGCCTCACCCTTCCCTATCTCTGTAACCTCCTCCAGCCCCACAACACTCCGAGATCTCAGCTTTCCACCTATTCTGCCCTCTTGAGCATCCCTGATTATAATCGCTCCACCATCGGTGGCTGTGCCTTCAGCTGCCTGGGCCCCAAGCTCTGGAACTCCCTCCCTAAACCTCTCCGTCTCTTCACCTCTCTCTTCCTTTAGCTGCTCCTTAAAACCTACCTCTTTGACCAAGCTTTTGGTCACCTGCCCTAATCCTTATGTGGCTCGGTGTCAGTTATTTTTTTGTTAATGCTCCTGTGAAGCACCTTGGGACGTTTTATTACGTTAAAGGTGCTATATAAATACAAGTTGTTGTTGTTAAAGGGACCCTGTCCTTGTGATTTCCCCCACTTTGAGCAGTGGTACGATTGGTGGGGGTGGGGGGAGGAATCCACGGTTTTATGTCGGGAAACCTGCACTGAAGAATGGGCAAGAGTGAATCAGCATTAGATAATCTAACATAAAGTGGAAGCTGTTGGAAAATGTTGCAGGGGAGCATTCCATCAATGCCTTTACCTAAAAAGAGCCTTATGACATATTTATGGCATCTGGTTCCTTTAAAATTTGTCACTAATCCTGTGATTAACATATCGGGGAGCAGGCTAATAAATCACTCACATCTGGCACCGTGTCATTTGTTGTGTGGGTCACACTGTTAGACCCTGTACACGCCCAGCACCAGGCACGCCTGTTTAGTACATGATAGTACACACCCGACAAAAGAAAACATTTCACTGCGGTAAGGGCCATGTGTGTCTCAGTGTCCCCTGTACATGTACAACACACACAGGGGGTAAAGGGGAACGATTCACTCCTGCCTGGTACTGTACAGCCCGTGTGTGTCTCATTGTCCCCTGTACATGTACAACACACACAGGGGGTAAAGGGGAACGATTCACTCCTGCCTGGTACTGTACAGCCCGTGTGTGTCTCAGTGTCCCCTGTACATGTACAACACACACAGGGGGTAAAGGGGAACGATTCACTCCTGCCTGGTACTGTACAGCCCGTGTGTGTCTCATTGTCCCCTTTACATGTACAACACACACAGGGCTGTACATGTACAACACACACAGGGGGTAAAGGGGAACGATTCACTCCTGCCTGGTACTGTACAGCCCGTGTGTGTCTCATTGTCCCCTTTACATGTACAACACACACAGGGGGTAAAGGGGAACGATTCACTCCTGCCTGGTACTGTACAGCCCGTGTATGTCTCAGTGTCAGCTTGTTACCGGTGCTTGATGGCACAGATCTGCCACTGTTTTGAAAGGTTCAACAGGTCCCGATGTCTAACCCTAGTTATGAAATTCCAGAATCTCTCCTTGACGGTTTGTTCTGCATGTTGTCAATCATGCTCGAACTAGCCATTATTGTCTGGGATTTCCCACCTCACTGACTATGGATACCTCATCATCATAGGCAGTCCCTCGAATCGAGGATGACTTGCTTCCACTTAAAAAAGTTCACAGGTGTTTCAATAAAGGACCTAATATTCCAGGTCCCAAATTAAATCTTGAAGGGTGGAAACATAGAAAATAGGTGCAGGAGTAGGCCATTCGGCCCTTCGAGCCTGCACCACCATTCAATATGATCATGGCTGATCATGCAACTTCACTACCCCACTCCTGCTTTCTCTCCATACCCCTTGATCCCTTTAGCCGTAAGGGCCATATCCAACTCCCTTTTGAATATATCTAACGAACTGGCCTCAACAACATTTCTGTGGTAGAGAAGATGCCTGTGGGTGGATTGTTTTAACATGGGGTGACCGTTGTACACCAGCCACCACACGGGCTTGACAGAGCGAGGTCTTGGTCCAGTGGCAAGGGTTAACCAGGACGACTGGAGATCAGCTCTGCTGCACGGACCTAGTGCGCGCACATATCGCAGTGTGGGCTGGGCCCGTGCTGCCCCTGGGCCCTCGCCTCTTCTGGGCCCCGAACTCGCGCCTCTCCTGGGCCCCGGTCACATCCCTCTACAATCTCTCGCCGCTCCTTCGCCCCGACCTCGCCGCTCCTGCAGTACCTGCCCACGCTCCAATCACCGACCTGGACCTTGGTGATGTCCCTCATCGCTGCCATCGCTCTCCTGCTCCAGCACCTGGAGTGGTATGCCACCACACTGCTCCTTCCGTTCCCCGGCCTGCTCCGATGGTGCTCCGCAGGCTGGGGAACGGATGAAGCAATGTGGTGGGCTGGCCCAGCAGGCTGAGTGGCTCCCAGCCTGCGAGCACTATGGATACAGGAGTTTCCTCAACACCATCCGCGTGTTATAACATCCTCTGTTGAAAATGCGCCAGTAAATTTAAAATTCTCATCCTTGTTTTCAAATCCTTCCATGGCCTCGCCCCTCCCTATCTCTGTAATCTCCTCCAGCCCCACAACCCCCCGAGATCTTTGCGCTCCTCCAATTCTGGCATCTTGAGCATCCCTGATTATAATCGCTCCACCATTGGTGGCCGTGCCTTCAGCCGCCTGGGCCCCAAACTCTGGAACTCCCTCCCTAAACCTCTCCGCCTCTCTCTCCTCCTTTAAGATGCTCCTTTAAACCTACCTCTTTCCTGCTTAATATCTCCTTACGGGCTCGGTGACAAGTTTTGTTCTATATACGCTTGGGACGTTTTACAAAGTTAAAGATGCAATATAAATGTAAGTTGTTGTATGTTCTGACATAGATCAGAAGGACGTGTGTTACACCGTACCCCAATTTTACTTGTGTACCCCCTCATCAGTCCTCACCTCTTATGTCTCTTCATCATAAAATCTGGACTGTGTACAGCAAGGAACCCATTCAGCCCATCTATGCTGCAGCAATTCAAAACTAATCCCACTGTCCCCAGAGCCCTGTATCTTCCTCTGCTGTTAATATTTATTAATTTCTCCCTTTGAATATGCAATAGTCTCTGTCTCAACCATTCCCTGTGGGAAAGCATTCCACACTGCAAAAACACTTTGAGTTAGATACTTCTCCCAACCTCTCTCCTCTGTGAGAATGTTAAATTGATGACCCTTGGTTACTGATGCTCCACAACCAGAGGAAATGGCTTTTCCTGGTACAATGCATCATAATGTGAAAAACCTCGATTCTCTGCTCAGTGGAAATAATCCGAGTACAGACCTGCTGACCAGGGTGTCGCTGTTGTTGTTTGGCGAACCGACCTCTACCTTGCAGAGGCTGATCGGCAACTCTCTGACACCTCCTCCTACCTCCACCGGACCATGACCCCATTACCGAACATCAAGCCATCATTTCCAAAACTGTCACTGACCTCATCTCCTCTGGAGATCTTCCCTCCACAGCCACCAACCTCAGTCCCCCAACCCCACACAGCCCACTTCTACCTCCTTCCCCAGATCCACAAACAGGACTGCCCCGGTAGACCCATCGTTTCAGCCTCTTCTTGCCCCACGGAACTGATTTCTTCCGATCTCGACTCTATTTTTTCTCCCCTTGTCCAGTCTCTTCCCACCTACATCCGCGACTCCTCCGACGCCCTCTGTCTCTTTAACATTTTCCAGTTTCCCGGCCCCAACCGTCTCCTTTTCACCATGGGCGACCAATCCCTCTGCACTTCCATCCCCCACCAGGATGGCCTGAGGGCGCTCCGCTTCTTCCTCGAGCAGAGGCCCAACCAGTCCCCATCCCCCACCCTCCTCCACCCTGCTGAACCTGTTCTCACATCGAACAACTTCTCCTTTAACTCCACTCACTTCCCCCAAATTAAAGGTGTTGCTATGGGAACCCGCATGGGTCCTAGCTATGCCTGCCTTTTTGAGGGATATGTGGCACATTCTTTGTTCCAGTCCTACTCGGGTCCCCTCCCTCACCTCTTTTCCCGATACATTGATGACTGTATCGGTTCCGTTTCCTGCTCTCGCCCTGAACGAGAAAATTTCATTCACTTTGCATCCAATTTCCACCCTTCCCTCTCCCTCACATGGTCCATCTCCAACTCTTCCCTTCCCTTCCTCGACTTCACTGTCTCCATCTCCGGGGATAGGCTTTCGACCAGTGTCCACTATAATCCCACTGACTCCCACAGCTCCCTGGACTACACATCCTCCCACCCCGCTTCCTGTAAGGACTCCATTCCATTCTCCCCGTTTCTCCATCTCCGTCGCATCTGCTCTGACGATGTCACCTTTCACACTCATGCCTCTGACATGTCTTCCTTTTTCCTCAACAGAGGATTTCCCTCCGCCGTGGTTAACATGGCCCTCGACCGTGTCCGTTCTATTTTCCACATCTCTGCTCTCACCCCTTCCCCTCCCTCCCAGAACCACGGCAGGGTTCCCCTTGTCCTCACCTTTCACCCCACCAGCCTCCACGTTCAACGGATCATCCTCCGCCATTTCCGTCACCTCCAGCGTGATCCCAGCACCAATCACATCTTCCCCCTCCCCTCCCCTCTCAGTGTTCCGAAGGGACCGCTCCCTGTGCGACACCCTGGTCCATTCCACAGTCACCCCCAGCACCCCCTCCCCTTCCCACGGCACCTTCCCGTGCAAGCACAGGAGATACAACACCTGCCCTTTTACCCCCTCCCTTCCCACTGTCCAGGGCCCCAAACACTCCGTCCAGGTGAAACAGCGATTTACTTGTACTTCTTTCAATGTAGTATACTGTATTCGCTGCTCACTGTGGTCTCTTCTACATTGGGGAGACCAAGTGTAGATTGGGTGACCGCTTTGCGGAACACCTCCGTTCAGTCAGTGAGTGTGACCCTGAGCTTCCGGTCGCCTGTCACTTTAATTCCCCGCTCCACTCCCACTCTGACCTCTCCGTCCTCGGCCTCCTACACTCACTGTTCTAAAACAAGCTCGAGGAACAGCACCTCATCTTTCATTTAGGCACTTTACAGCCTCCTGGACTCAACATCCAGTTCAACAATTTCAGACCAGAACCTAGCTGTTAATGATTTTGTCATTTCATTTGCAGCATCGAACCACTCCTGCCTGCCACCCTATCACAGACCTTCCCTTTTGTTCTTCCCTCCCCTCCCCTTCACCTGGTTAAAATTTGTCACATCTCTAACTTTTCTCGTTCTGACAAAGGGTCCCAGACTCTGTTTCTCTCACCACAGACGCTGCCTGACCCGCTGAGTGTTTCCAGCATTTTTTGTTTTTGTTTCGGATTCCAGCATCCGCAGTATTTCGCTATTATAGAAGGCGCTTGCATTTCTATAGCGCCTTTCACAAGCTCAGGACAGCCCGAAAAGCTTTACACCCAGTGAAGTACTTTTTGAAGTGTAGTCACTGTTATAATGTAGGCATTTGCACACAGCAAGCTCACACAAACAGCAATGTGATAATGACTAGATAATCTGTTTTAGCCTTAGATAAATATTGTCCCCAGGACTGCAGATAACTCCCCTGCTCTTCTTCAAAATAGTACTGTGTGATCTTTTACATTCACCTGAGAGAGCAGACGGGGCATCGGTTTAACGTCTCATCATATAGATGACACCTCCGACAGTGCAGCACTCCCTCAGTACTGACCCTCCGACAGTACGGCGCTCCCTCAGTACTGCCCCTCCGACAGTGCGGCGCTCTCTCAGTACTGACCCTCCGACAGTACGGCGCTCCCTCAGTACTGCCCCTCCGACAGTGCAGCACTCCCTCAGTACTGACCCTCCAACAGTGCAGCACTCCCTCAGTACTGCCCCTCCGACAGTGCGGCGCTCCCTCAGCACTGCCCCTCCGACAGTGCGGCGCTCCCTCAGCACTGCCCCTCCGACAGTGCGGCGCTCCCTCAGTACTGCCCCTCCGACAGTGCAGCACTCCCTCAGTACTGCCCCTCCGACAGTGCAGCACTCCCTCAGTACTGCCCCTTCGACAGTGCAGCACTCCCTCAGTACTGCCCCTCCGACAGTGCGGCGCTCCCTCAGTACTGCCTCTCCAACAGTGCGGCGCTCCCTCAGTACTGCCCCTCCGACAGTGCGGCGCTCCCTCAGTACTGCCCCTCCGACAGTGCGGCGCTCCCTCAGTACTGCCCCTCCGACAGTGCGGTGCTCCCTCAGTACTGCCCCTCCGACAGTGCAGCGCTCCCTCAGTACAGTCCCTCCGACAGTGCGGTGCTCTCTCAATACTGCCCCTCCGACAGTGCAGCACTCCCTCAGTACAGTCCCTCCGACAGTGCGGTGCTCCCTCAGTACTGCTCCTCCGACAGTGCAGCGCTCCCTCAGTACTGCAATGAGTGTCAGCCTCGATTTTGTGCTCAAGTGTCTGGAGTGGGACTGTGAAACCACATCCTTCTGACTCAGAGGCGAGAGTGCTGCCCACTGAGCGACGGCTGACACCAAATCATTATCTCAAGTCTCTCCTAATAACTATAGTCGCCAATCCCTGGCATGATCCCGGTGAATCTATGCTGATATTGTGTATTTCAACTTATGTTTCATGTCATTAAAGGTTACAAGGTGTATGCCTGGGCCATACTGCCAGACTGGATGGTGATGCTGTCCTGAGACAGTAAAAGGGATGCTGAGTGCATGTGGACATACGCAAATGACAGGCAAGGAAAGACTCGCTGGTCCAGCAAGCCTCCCCTCACCATGATGGGTGGAGCATCCTGACTAGAAACTCCCCCTCCCTTGCTCCACAAATGCACCCCCCCCTCCGCCCCAAGCTCTAAACTAAGTAGACCCAGCTCCTTAAACCAATCTGATTAGCTGAGGTTCTTTAAGCTGGGGTTCATTCTTGGAGCTGTCCTTTGGGTCTTTTCCAGGGCCACTATATCAGCAACTCGGAACTCCTTCACGGCAAGCGAGCCCCAGATGGGCAGAGGAAACGTTACAAGGACACCCTCAAAGCCTCCCTGATAAAGTGCAACATCCCCACCAACACCTGGGAGTCCCTGGTCAAAGACCGCCCTAAGTGGAGGAAGAGCATCCGGGAGGGCGCTGAGCACCTCGAGTCTCGTCGCCGAGAGCATGCAGAAACCAAGCGCAGGCAGCGGAAGGAGCGTGCGGCAAACCAGTCCCACCCTCCCCTTCCCTCAACCACTGTCTGTCCCACCTGTGACAGAGTCTGTGGCTCACGTATTGGACTGTTCAGTCACCTAGGAACTCATTTTTAGAGTGGAAGCAAGTCTTTCTCGTTTCCGAGGGACTGCCTATGATGATATCAGCCACCATGTGAGGGGATAGTTACCGAGAATGGGTGCAGTGTTCCAGGTGTGCTCTGACCAGCGGCCATGCTCAATCTGCACAATTATCCATTTAGATGTTGCATTATCACATTAACGATTAGGCACTTGTGCGTCAGCCTGGGCGGAACTTTCAATTGCAGCGGGGTGTAAACCTGACGGTAAGCGCACCATCTGCCCGTTATAAACCTCGCCTGAAATTCTTGTCCATTGAAATCAGTAGAAAGAAGCTTCAGACACCATCCTGACTTGGAAATATATCGGCCGTTCCTCCACCGTCGCTGGGTCACAATCCTGGAACTCCCTCCCTAACAGCACTGTGGGAGCACCTTCACCACACGGACTGCAGCGGTTCAAGAAGGCGGCTCACCACCACCTTCTCAAGGGGCAATTAGGGATGGGCAATAAATGCCGGCCTTGCCAGCGACGCCCACATCCCGAGAATGAGTTAAATAAATAACGGGCGGGCGATCAGCATTACACCCCGCTGAATTTGACAGTTCCGTCCGAGATATGTTGCTGTTAGAAATGGGGCAATGGGTGGAGCCAGGCCAGAGGCAGTGAGAGGCCACGTCTCCGAGTATCAGACCGAGAGCAGCTCCCTCAGCACAGGCCGGGCCTTCTCGGTCTGTAGGACTTGGGGATCTGCTGCTCCTGGTGTGCTTTGCCCGCCGGCCTGCAGCCTGAAATCACCCGGCTCACAACACGTGGAGTCGGTGGCTGGAGCGGCTGCACTGTGCCAGTGAGTCTGGTTGGTCTTTCTTCTGCCATCTCCTTGGGGCATTGACTCCTTCCCTGGAGTACACGTGCACGAGAACTGATTGTCCTCTGCTGCCTCGACCAAACGTCCATTCTTGACGTGCGCGTGTTGGTGGGCTATTCGACTGTGAGGGCGTCACCGCAGAACTCGATGTCCTCCTCACCCGGAGCCCAAACGTGTATACTTTATGGCAAGGGACTCCCTGGGACAGCAATCAGGGCCTGGACCTCAGGCTGGTGTTTCCATTCACAAACCCAATGGTACTGACGCCAATTGTGGCACTGGAAGGGTCGCCCTGGCTCCGTCTGGCCAACTCTTCTAAAGGAACGATGGCCTTTATCTCAAGGGGGCTGGAGCGCAAAGTAGTGAAAGTTATGTTACAGTTGTATAAAGCTCTGGTTAGACACCATCTGGAGTAACTGCGTACAGTTCTGGGCACCGAACCTCAGGAAGCATGCATTGGCCTCCTCCTGTTCCAAGAAGAATAGGAGCAGGAGTCGGCCATACGGCCCCTCGAGCCTGCTCCGCCATTCAATGAGATCATGACTGATCTTCGACCTCAACTCCACTTTCCCGCCCGATCCCCATATCCCTCGAGTCCAAAAATCTATCGATCTCAGCCTTGAATATACTCAACAACTGAGCCTTCTGGGGCAGAGAATTCCAGAGATTCACCACCCTCTGAGTGAAGAAATTTCTCATCTCAGTCCTAAATGGCCGACCCCTTATCCTGAGACTGTGACCCCTGGTTCTAGACTCCCCAGCCCGGGGGAAACATCCTCCCTGCATCTACCCTGTCAAGTCCTTTAAGAATGTTGTATGTTTCAATGAGATCGTTTCTCATTCTTCTAAACTCCAGAGAATATCGGCCTAGTCTGCTCAATCTCTCCTCATAGGACAATCCCCCCATCCCAGGAATCAGTCTGGTGAACCTTCATTGGCACTTCCTCTATGGCAAGTATATCATTCCTTAGGTAAGGAGACTAAAACTGTGCACAATACTCCAGGTGTGGTCTCACCTGGGCCCTATGTAATTGTAGTAATATTTTTTTACTCATATTCCAATCCCTTTGTAATAAAGCTAACATTAATTGGGCAGAATTAATGCTTTCCTAATTGCCTATTGTACCTGCATGTTAATGTACAAGGATACTAGATCCCCCTGAACACCAACATTTTCCAATCTCTTCCCGTTTAAAAATATTCTGCATTTCCATTTTTTCTACCAAAGTGGATAACTTCACATTTCTCCACATTATATTCCATCTGCCATGTTCTTGTCCACTCACTTAATCCCTTTGCAGCCTCTATGCATCCTCCTCACCGCGTACCTTCCCATCTAGCTTTGTATCGTCAGCAAACTTGGATACATTACACTTGGTCCCTTCATTTAAGTCATTGATAAAAATTAAGAAGGCATATGGAATACTTGCCTTTATTAGTCAAGGCATAGAACACAAGAGAAAGGAGGTTTTGATTGAACAGTATAAAACACTAGTTAGGCCGCAGCTGGAGTACTGTGTGCAGTTCTGGTCACCACATTACAGGAAAGATGTGATTGCACTGGAAAGGGTACAGAGGAGATTTAAAAGAATGTTGCCTGGACTGGAGAATTTTGGCTATGAGGAAAGATTGGAGATGCTGGGTCTGGTTTCTTTGGAATAGAGGCGGCTGAGGGAAGACCTGATTGAGGTGTTTAAAATTATGAGGGGCCTGGATAGAGTGGATAGGAAGGACCTGTTTCCCTTGGCAGAGGGGGTCAACAACCAGGTGCGTAGATTTAAAGTAATTGGGGGGAGGTTTAGAGGAGATATGAGGGAAATATCTTCACCCAGAGGGTGGTGGGGTTCTGTCATAACCTATAGGGCTATGGACCAAGAGCTGGAAAGTGGGATTAGGCTGGATAGCTCTTGGTCGGCCGGCGCGAACACAATTGGCCCGAAATGGCCTCCTTCTGCGCTGTAAATTTCTATGATTCTATTCTATGTGAATAGAAACATAGAAACATAGAAACATAGAAAATAGGTGCAGGAGTAGGCCATTCGGCCCTTCTAGCCTGCACCGCCATTCAATGAGTTCATGGCTGAACATTCAACTTCAGTACCCCATTCCTGCTTTCTCGCCATACCCCTTGATCCCCCTAGCAGTAAGGACCTCATCTAACTCCTTTTTGAATATATTTAGTGAATTGGCCTCAACAACTTTCTGTGGTAGAGAATTCCACAGGTTCACCACTCTCTGGGTGAAGAAATTCCTCCGCATCTCGGTCCTAAATGGCTTACCCCTTATCCTTAGACTGTGACCCCTGGTTCTGGACTTCCCCAACATTGGGAACATTCTTCCTGCATCTAACCTGTCTAACCCCGTCAGAATTTTATATGTTTCTATGAGGTCCCCTCTCATTCTTCTGAACTCCAGTGAATACAAGCCCAGTTGATACAGTCTTTCTTGATAGGTCAGTCCCTCCATCCCGGGAATCAGTCTGGTGAACCTTCGCTGCACTCCCTCAATAGCAAGAATGTCCTTCCTCAGGTTAGGAGACCAAAACTGTACACAATACTCCAGGTGTGGCCTCACCAATGCCCTGTACAACTGTAGCAACACCTCCCTGCCCCTGTACTCAAATCCCCTTGCTATGAAGGCCAACATGCCATTTGCTTTCTTAACCGCCTGCTGCACCTGCATGCCAACCTTCAATGACTGATGTACCATGACACCCAGGTCTCTTTGCACCTCCCCTTTTCCTAATCTGTCACCATTCAGATAATAGTCTGTCTCTCTGTTTTTACCACCAAAGTGGATAACCTCACATTTATCCACATTATAGCTGAGGCCCAAGCACTGATCCTTTGAGTACCCCACTAGTTATACCCTGCCACCCCAAAAATGACCTGTTTATTCCTACCCTCTGTTTTCTGAACGGTAACAATCCTCAATCCATGCTAATATGTTACCCCCAATCGCATGAGCCCTAATTTTGTTTAATAACCTCTTGTGTGGCACCTTATCGAATGCCTTCTGAAAATCCAAATACACCACATCCACTGGTTCCCCCTTATCTACCCTAGTAGTTACAACCTCAAAAAACATTAACAGATTTGTCAAACATGATTTATTTTCCATAAATCCATGTTGACTCTGCCCAATCCTGTTATTATTTTCTAAGTGCCCTGTTACCACGTCAATAATAGATTCTAGCATTTTCCCTACTACTGATGTCAGACTAATTGGTCTATTGTTTCCTGTTTTCTCTCTCCCTCCTTTCTTGTGGGGTTACTTTTGTTACCTTTCAATCCGCTGGGTCCGTTCTTGAATGTAGGAAGATCAAAACCAATGCATCCACGATCCACTGTCAGCGGTGACTCAGTAGGCAGAAAACTCGCCTCTGAGTCCGAAGGTTGTGGATTCAAGATCCACTCTAGAAACTTGAGCACATAAATCTAGGCTGACACTCCAGTGCAGTGCTGAGGGAGTGCTGCACTGTTGGAGGTGCCGTCTTTCGGATGAGATTCAGGTAGATGTAAAAGATCCCATGGCACTATTTCTAAGAAGAGCAAGGGAGTTCTCCCTGGTGTCCTGGACAATATTTATCCTTCAATCAACATCACTAAAACAGATTATCTAGTCATTATCACATTACTGCTTCGGGGAGCTTACTGTGCACAAATTGGCTGCTGCATTTCCCACATTACAACAGTGACTACACTTCAAAAGTACTTCATTGGCTGTAAAGCGCTTTGAGATATCTGATGGTCGAGAAAGGTGCTATATAAATGCAAGTCTTTCTTTCTTTCTATCTCTGTCACCTCTTTTAATACCCTGGGATGTGTGTTCCGATGTAGCTGCACAGAACTTGGGACCATCAGGTCTGTGTGGTTAAGCCACGCGCTGAACCAACGGGGAAATAGATTTTGAAGAGAATGTTCACAGTACAAACAATCTAATCCTATATTACACAACATCAGCACATGCACAGCATAGGAACCGCCACACAGGGGAATACAGCACACCATTAGCCTCAGATGTAATCCCTCTTTGACTAATTCATACATTGTCAACTTCTAATTACTGGTATAAACAAAATATCGAGTGGATCCTTGTTCAGCAAGACGCCTCAGCCATTGATACATTCTCCAGTACCTGTGATTTGCAATTATTTGATGATCTATTGAGTAGATTCAAATAATGACATAGAACGTACAGCACAGAAACAGGCCATTCGGCCCCACGGTCTGTGCCGGGGTTTATGCTCCACACCAGCCTCCTCATACCCCTCTTCATCTCACCCCATCAACATATCCCTCTATTCCTTTCTCCCTCATGTCTTTATCCCGCTTCCCCTTAAATGCATCTCTGCTATTCGCCTCAACCACTCCCTGTGGTCATCATAGGCTATTCCCTCGTATCGAGGATGACTTGCTTCCACGCCAAAAAGAGATGAGTTCACAGGTGTTTCAATGTATAACCTAATATTCCAGATCCCGAACTACATCCTGAAGGGTGGAAGATGCCTGTGGGTGGATTGTTTTAACGTGGGGTGACCGTTGCACACCAGCCACCACACGGGGCTTGACAGAGCGAGGTCTTGGTCCAGTGGCCAGAGTTAACCAAGACGACTGGAGACCAGCTCTGCTGCACGGACCTAGTGCGCGCACATATCGCAGTGTGGGCTGGCCCGTGCTGCCCCTGGGTCCTCGCCTCTTCTGGGCCCCGTTCATGTCGCTCCATAATCTCTTGTGCTCCTTCACCCTGACCTTGCCGCTCCTGATGTACCTACTCGCGCTCCAATCAGCGACCTGGATTTTGGTGACGTCCAATCCAGTCGCCCTCTTTACAGCTGTCGCTCTCCTGCACCAGCACACACTGTACCTTCAAGTCCTCCTCCTTTAAGGCTCCAACCTGCTGCTGGTGGTCCTCGCAGGTCGGGGCCGCCCTGCTGAATGCCCGCTTCACGCTGCTCCTCCTTTAAGGTCCCCTGTGGCAGCGAGTCCCACATTCTCATCACTCTCTGGGTAAAGAGGTTTCTCCTGAATTCACTATTGGATTTATTGGTAACTGTCTTGTATTGATGGCCCCTAGTTCTCATCTCCCCCACAAGTGGGAGCATCTTCTCTATGTTTACCCTATTGAACCCCTTCATAATTTTAAAGAGCTCTATCGGGTCACCCCTCAGCCTTCTCTCTTCTAGAGAAAAGAGACCCAACCGGCCCAGCCTTTCCTGATATAACATTTCAGTTCTGGCATCATCCTTATTAATCTTTTCTCTTTTGCACCTTCTCCGGTGCCTCTATATCCCTGCTCTCTGCTCTATTTACATGCTCCTTTTACATTGTGTTTACCAGGCAGTCTCCTTTCCCATAATATCAACCATGATCCCCAAACCTCATGCTATGCAGTGAGCCCTGATGGAAATGCGTGGATGACAGGTTCAGCACAGATAGAGACTCAGCCTGATGTCATCATCATCGGCAGTCCCTCGGAATTGAGGAAGACTTGCTTCCACTCTAAAACTGAGTTCTTAGGTGACTGAACAGTCCAATATGGGAATTACAGACTCTGTCACAGGTGGGACAGACAGTGGTTGAGGGAAGGGGAGGGTGGGACTGGTTTGCCGCACGCTCCTTCCGCTGCCTGCGCTTGGTTTCTGCATGCTCTCGGCGACGAGACTCGAGGTGCTCAGCGCCCTCCCGGATGCACGTCCTCCACTTAGGGCGGTCTTTGGCCAGGGACTCCCAGGTATCGGTGGGGATGTTGCATTTTATCAGGGAGGCTTTGAGGGTGTCCTTGTAATGTTTCCTCTGCCCACCTGGGGCTCTCTTGCTGTGAAGGAGTTCCGAGTAGAGCGCTTGCTTTGGGAGTCTTGTGTTGGGCATGCGGACAATGTGGCCCGCCCAACAGAGCTGGTCGAGTGTGGTCAGTGCTTCAATGCTGGGGATGTTGGCCAGGTCGAGGACACTAACGTTGGTGCGTCTGTCCTCCCAGGGGATTTGTAGGATCTTGCGGAGACATCGTTGGTGGTACTTCTCCAGCAATTTGAGGTGTCTACTGTACATGGTCCATGACTCTGAGCCATACAGGAGGCCGGGTATCACTACAGCCCTGTAGACCATGAGCTTGGTGCCAGATTTTAGGGCCTGGTCTTTGAACACTCTTTTTCTCTGTCAGTGTCCCACAGTTCAACAGCCTGCCTGACACGGGCAAGGTTCACGCGTGAGGGATTGTTTATTTGGTGAAGCACCAGAGCTTAGCTGGCACATGGGCATGGTAGCGGAGGTTGCCTGGCCGTGGTCATTTATCGGAGGTCCTTGACGATGTACCAGGCATCAGCCGGCTTTTGACAAGATACCAGAGGTTAGCTGACAGTTGCAGAATCCCATTGCTGCAAGAGTCAGTGCTTTGAGAAAGGGAAATAAATGGGAGAGACACAATGCCGATTGAAAGGGTTAAATCAAGCTGCCAGGAGCAGGTCAGTGCAACACAATCCCACTGAACGCACAGACAGTTTGATCATTAACATTTTTCCAGTTACAGCACTCAAGTGACTGCAAGAATTTCTGCACTTACTGGGAAATGAGCGCTTTGCAGATACACGAGAAGGGAACATGGTAACCCACAGGGAAATCAGAAAAAGCAATGCAGGAGAAATGCACAATTTACCAAAAAATCTAATTCTGATCCAGCACACAGAATTTGCCAATAATAAATCCTTGCATTTGCATGGCGCCTTATCACACCTCTTAAAAACATCTCCAAACACTTCACAAACAATGAATAACTCTGGTGCGGTGAGTGCCGGCAAGACAGCAGTTTATGCAGAACAAGATCCCAGAGACAACAAATGGAGTGAATGGTCAGATGGTCTGCTGTTGGTGGCGTTTCCCGGGACACTGGGAGAACTCCCCTGCCCTTCAGATTTACCTGAGCAGGGGTCTGAAGCTGAGTACCAGGCGAGTTTGGGACAAACTCTTGCTCCTGGCCTTAGTACCGATCAAAGCCCCACGGACCGGTGGGATTAGACAGTGCTGGCGTGCCCCTTGACACCCTCTATTGCCCCAGAGAGCTATCAGCGCGGCAAATCCATGCAGAATACAGGAGGCGAAATCTCTTTAGCCTTTGGGATTCCCTCCCGGAACTCATTGTCTCCTGGAATCTGGAAATTCCAAACGTAGAAATATGGTCCCAGGTGCCAGTTTGTGCTGATGCACATTTCTAAAGAACATATAAATTAGGAGCAGGAGTACGCCATTCGGCCCCTCGAGTCAGCTCCGCCATTCAATAAGATCAGGAATGATCTACCACAACTCCACTTTCCTGCACTATCCCCATATCCCTGGATTCCCTTAATATCCAAAAATCTAGCAATCTCTGTCTTGAATGTACTCAACGACTGAGCCCGCACAACCCTCTGGGGCAGAGCCCTGTGTACCTTGTTGTGGAAAATACTGCAGCCACTAAAGGGTCAAGACATGTTGCATATACGGGACAAGAAGTCACAACGGAACCGGACGCGATAATCACCTTACCATCCAAAGCAAACACACGGAAAGTCAAAGGCCGCCAACCTTCATCTAATCATAGGTTGCATAATCAGGCCAAAGAAAACATCAGATGTCTTGTGACTATCACAAGATGTTCTGGAAGACTGTGGCCTCAGACATGAGTCACCCCATGGGCAGGTTGTAGCATGTAGACTAAGTCTAAGAATGATATAAAAGTAGAGAGAAAGGGCTAGTCAAGCAGAGAGAACCTCGGAGCAACACCTCGAGAAGCAGGGACCTCACGTTAGGAACTTGAAGCGGGACACCAGAGAGTGATCCTCTGTTTAAACGACGAATATAGTACACAAGGTGTGAGGCTTGTGTGGTTTGCTTGTCTGTATTTTACTATTTGCTATTAAAGTGTTTCATTGGAATAGATGGGACTTGTTTCAATTATTCTCGACACTCAAAGAGCCAAACCGTAATTGTTGTGGTACTGTGGTGAACTACTAGTCAATCTGACACTCAGTTGACAAAGTCACAGCGAAAATATAGCCACACTTGTCGAAGGTGCCATTCTTCGTAGGTTGGCCTAAAGGCTTTTTATTGGCTGGTGATTTGGCTGAATGGCCTCCTTCTCTACTGTAAGACAATCCTACAGGGAAAGAGCAGGGGGAGTGGGACTAATTGGATCACTCTTACAAAGAGCTGGCACAGACACGATGGGCTGAATGGCCTTCTTCTGTGGTGTGTGATTCACAGGTGTCACAAATTTAAATTATGGTGCTTCTTTTCCCAGAGCACACTGGGTCTCTGGAACAAGCTGCTGCCTCAAACGGAGGATGCAGACTGGCTGAATTCCTTCAAGCGAGAGCTGGACCTGTTTCTGGCTGTGGCGGAGATCACCTCTTACAGGAGGGAGGTACTGCAGAGAATTCTGGGCCAGGTTGATCTCCTGGCCTAGTTTCGATCGCCTAGATAGGTCGGAGAGGAATTTCCCAAACTTTCCCCTCAAATTGGCTTTTTTGCTTCTCCCAGGAGATCACATGGTTTCAGGTGGGGTGCAGAGTATATATTCTGATACACAAAGCAAGATGGTTGTGGTTGTTGGAGGTCAATCATCTCAGCCCCAGGACATCGCTGCAGGAGTTCCCCAGGGCAGTGTCCTAGGCCCAACCATCTTCAGCTGCTTCATCAATGACCTTCCCTCCATCACAGGGTCAGAAGTGGGGATGTTCACTGATGACTGCACAGTGTTCAGTTCCATTCACAACTCCTCAGATAATGGAGCAGTCCGTGCCCGCATGCAGCAAGACCTGGACAACATTCAGGCTTGGTCTGATAAGTGGCAAGTAACATTCGCGCCACACAAGTGCCAGGCAATGACCATCTCCAACAAGCGAGAGTCTAACCACTGCCCCTTGATATTCAACGATATTACCATCGCCGAATCCCCCACCATCAACATCCTGGGGGTCACCATTGACTAGAAACTTAACTGGACCAGCCACATAAATACTGTGGCAACAAGAGCGGGTCAGAGGCTGGGTATTCTGCAGCGAGTGTCTCACCTCCTGACTCCCCAAAGCCTTTCCACCATCTACAAGGCACAAGTCAGGAGTGTGATGGAATACTCTCCACTTGTCTGGATGAGCGCAGCTCCAACAACACTCAAGAAGCTCAACACCATCCAGGACAAAGCAGCCGCTTGATCGACCCCCCATCCACAACCTTCAACATTCACTCCCTCCACCACCGGCGCACCGTGGCTGCAGTGTGTACCATCTACAAGATGCACTGCAGCAACTCGCCAAGGCTTCTTCGGCAGCACCTCCCAAACCCACGACCTCTACCACCTAGAAGGACAAGGGCAGCAGGCGCTTGGGAACACCATCACCTGCAAGTTCCCCTCCAAGTCACACACCATCCTGACTTGGAAATATATTGGCTGTTCCTTCATCGTCGCTGGGTCAAAATCCTGGAACTCCCTCCCTAACAGCACTGTGGGAGCACCTTCACCACACGGACTGCAGCGGTTCAAGAAGGCGACTCACCACCACCTTCTCAAGGGCAATTAGGGACGGGCAATTAAAAAACACACAAGGTGTCACCATTGTGTGGGACAGGCTCGATGGACCAGAGGGTCTTTACCTGTCCGTCATTGTTCATACGTTCGTTATTTGTCTGATGCTTTAGCCGCCCAATAAATATTCCATCGTGGAGTCACTGGATGGCAATCAAGGGCAGAAATACTGGCTGATTTTTCCCCTCCTGACCTTGACCCTAGCTCTAACCCTGACCCTGACCCTAACCCAAGGTACTCCGGCCAAGGCGAGCATCCCAGCGGAGATCAGCCCAGCCTGGGAATCGACCTGTGTGCCCTTCAGTCCGGTACAGCTCTGCTCTAATTATATTCTATGCTGTAAATTGGTGCATTTAAGGGGAATCGAGATAAGTTATATCAGGCAGAAAGGAATGGAAGATTATGTTAATAGGGTGAGATGAAGAGGGGTGGGAGGAGGCTCGTGTGGAGCATGAACACCGACGTAGATGAGTTGGGCCGAATGGTCTGTTTCTGTGCTGTAAATTGATAAGAATGTTAGAACATAAACAGGAGCAGGAGTAGGCCATTCGGACATGCTCTGCCATTCAATAAGATCATGGCTGATCTTCGACCTCAACTCCACTTCCCTATCCAATCTCCGTATCCCTCAATTCCCTTAGTGTCCAAAAATCTAACGATTAAAGCCTTGAATATATTCAACGACCCAGCCTCCACAGTCCACTGGGCAGAGAATTCCAAAGGTTTACAACCTTCTGAATGAAGAAATTCTTCCTCATCTCAGTCTTAAATTGCCGACTCTTTATTCTGAGACTGTGAGCCCTAGTTCTAGACTCCCCAGCCAGGGAAACAATCTCTCAGCATCTACCTTATTAAGGCCACTAAGAATCTTGTACGTTTCAATGAAATAACCTCCCATTCTTCTAAACTCCAGAGAGTATAGGCCCACTATGCAAAACTAAGTAAATGTCTCCCCTGAGCAATTGGGGACGTTTAATCACAGCTATAGTTATTGCTTAATGAACTAACATGCAGGAAGGCACATGTGGCATCTTACTGAATATCTATAGATGCTTTTACATTTTGTGTTATTTTTTCTGGGCATGGAGGTGACATTAGTGAGGCCACGTTTATCGCCCATCCCGAGTTGCCCTGAGAAGGTGTGGACCTCCTTGAATTGCTACACTTTGGTGATGGTGTTCTCATGGTGTCTTCAGGTAGTTCTTAGGTACTTGGTATACCTGTTAGGTTGCTGTTTCTAACCTTCTCGGTGGTACAGGTCAAAGGGCTTGGCGAGTTGCTGCAGTACATCCTGTAGACTGTACACGCTGCAGCCACACAGCGCTGTTTGTGGAGGGGTGTGGGTGGGGTCTGAGGGGTGGGGGGTGGATATTGAGTCCAGCAGCTTTTACATTACACTAGTGCTAACAACTCCTGACGTGTGAATCCCACTCATTTGGCACATTACCCAAGATAAACTGTGGCTCAGTGCGTGGCATCCTTGCCTCTGAGTCAGGTTTTTCTTTATGTTGCGTGTGTCTCACCATTCCGTCTATCTGGATAGTGGGTTGATACTGGCTGTGTGAACATTGGCTACTGTTTCCCAGAATGTCCGCTGCCATTTTAACCGCTTTCGTGGTGCGTTTTATTATGGCATGACAAGCGTTATTGTGAACAAGACCCCCAGAAATTAAGTAGTTCCTGCAAAACGCCAGATGCCAACTTGTTTATCAACCTGGCCCACTGTCCCACTTCCTATCTCAAGACTAGCTTGGCTATCTTGTTTCACAATGTGGCAACAAAAATAAGTTAACGAGCATGAATCACTCAGCCTGCATCTCAGCCAAAGCTAAACAGCATAGTCAGCTGAATTGTACCCTGACACATTAATCCCTAAAGTATCCTGGGAATGAACAACTTTAACCATTTCATTATTTACAGCTGCAGTAAAAATCCACAAGTCAGATATCATAGAATCATAGAATGGTTACAGCACAGGAGCCCATTCGGCCCGTCGAGCTCCCCGCTAGAGCATTTCAGCTCGTCCCAGTCCCCCGCCCTTTCCCCGTAGCCCTGTAATTTTTTTCCTTCAGATACTTATCAAATTTCCTTTTGAAAGCCGCAATTAAATCTGCCTCTACCTCTGTGGCTCAGTGGATAGCACCCTCACCTTTGAGTTAGAATGGTTGTAGGTTCAGGTCCCACTCCAGAGACTCAAGTACAAAAATCTTGTGCAGTGCTGAGAGAGTGCTGTCTTTTGGATGAGATGTTGAACCGAGGCCCCATCTGCCCTCTCTAATGGACATAAAAGATCCCATAGATTTTTGAAAAAGAGTGGGGGAGTTATCCCGGTATTCAGGGCCAATATTTATCCCTCAAACTACATCACTAGAACCAATAAATGGCCTCCTTCTGTGCTGTACGATTCTATGATTCTATGATTTCATTGCTGTTTGTGGGGGCTTGGTGTGCACAAACTGACTGGATAAGGTGGTCTGAGTTGGACAAACAACCGGAAGTTTACTAGTGATCTGTGCTGGTAGACTGTGATTTTTTTTGGATTAAACTTGAAAAAGGTAAGACTTGAATTTCTATAGCACCTTTCATGACCACAGGACATCCCAAAGTGCTTTACAGCCAATGAAGTACTTTTGGAGTGTAGTCACTGTTGTAATGTGGGAAACGCAGCAGCCAATTTGAACACAGCAAGCTCCCACACACAGCAATGTGATAGTGACTAGATAATTTGTTTTTAGTGATGTTGGTTGAGGCATAAATATTGGCCAGGACACCGGGGAGAACTCCCCTGCTCTTTAAATAGTGGCCATGGGATCTTTTACCTGCGAGAGCAGACAGGGCCTTGGTTTAACATCTCATCTGAAAGACGACACCTCCCTCAGTACCTCACTGGAGTGTCAGCCTAGATTATGGACTCAAATCTTTGTATTAGGGCTTGAACCTGTGACCTATGACTCGTGGGCAAGAGTGCAACCCACTGAGCTACGGCATGGAGTCATTAGACCTTGGCTCTGCTGATTTGCATCTAAGCTTGGAGCTTGGGTTAAGCAAAGTGTCTCCCAATGGGAGAGAGTGCACACTCCATATCCGCCAACAACTTGCATTTATATAGCGACTTTAATGTAGTAAAACATACCAAGGTGCTTCACAGGAGGAGAGACAGGTTTAGGGAGGGAATTCCAGAGCTGGGGCCCAGGCAGCTGAAGGCACGGCCACCGATGGTGGAGCGATGGAAATCGGGGATGGTACAGGGGGCCAGAATTGGAGGAGCGCAGAGATCTCGGAGGGTTGTAGGGCTGGAGGAGGTTATAGAGATAGGGAGGGGCGAGGCCATGGAGGGATTTGAAAACAAGGATGAAAATCACAGGGATGAAACAGTGCACAGCCGGTGAGCCACTTTTAAATAGAAAAAAAAGGGCGCATACGTGGAATTTTGAATGGCCGGCACCTCGCCGAAAATGGATTTAGAGGGAACATTGCCGAAGGATGAGCGGGACTTAGTGCGAGTTAGGAAGTAGAGCTTTAGATGAGCTCAAGTGTAGGGAGGGTGGAAGATGGGAGGCTGGTCAGGAGATAACAAAGGGGTGAGGGTTTCAGCAGATGAGCTGAGGCAGGCAAATGGAATCTGTACCAGCAAAGGGGAGGGGCAGATTTTCACCCTCGCCTCCTGGCGGTAATCTGGCGTGTGTATCGCCCGCGCTTTATAGAACCCGCTTGATTTTCATCCACTGATTCCAATGAAACAAAATGGGTCGGATTGTACAAGAGGTGGTGCTGGGACACCTGACTTCACAGCCTGAATCTTCTCCTCCCCACCCCGTTATTACGTCTCAACTGACAAAACAGGGAGGAAGGTTTCACAAGAAAAAAGGGGAATTCTTGGAAAAGTTCGATAATGCAAAGGGGGTGGATCACCCGCTCGGCATTGCAACTCGCTCCTGGAACATGGGAAGAAAAATCGTAATTTTCTTTCATGTCTGTGCATGAAGCAGCGTCACTGTGCTGCGCCTGGAACGCTTTTTTTTCTCTCTTTCTCCTCCTCTTCCATCCTCTCTCTCTCCCCCTCCCGCTCGGATTCTCTCGATCATATTGTTTGGCCTCGGAATGAAGCACATTCCTGACAGCCTCATCGCTACCCCCCTCTGCCCTGCCCCTGCGCGCATTCCACAGCCTCGCCAAAGAGTGCGCGGAGGAGGAGGGGAGACAGACAGAGAGACTGGCATTCTTGCACCTCCGCCAGACAATAACCCCCTCCCCCGGGCTCCCCTCTCCTCCAGCCCCCTCCGCGCACCCTCTCCTTCAGTCCCCTCCCCACACCCGCTCCTCCAGCCCCCTCCCCCGGGCTCCGCACTCCTCCAGCCCCCTCCCCCGGGCTCCCCTCTCCTCCAGCCCCCTCCCCCGGGCTCCGCTCTCCTCCAGCCCCCTCCCCACACCCCGACCCGGGGCAATAAAACTACACAAGTGGGGGGGGGGGGGTGGAAGAGATAGATTGGCGTCCTTGTACCTCCGTCAGACAATAACCCCCAGCCTCTCTCCCCCCCCACCCCCACTCTCCTTCCCATACCCCGACCTGGGGCAATAAAACTAAACATGAGCGCGGGGGGGGGGGGCTCTCTGTGTGATCCAGATATTGGGATCTCTGTGATCCGGATATTGGGGGTTCTCTGTGTGATCCAGATATTGGGACCCCTCTGTAATCGGGATATTGGGGTCGCTCTGTGTGATCTTGATATTGGGGATTCTGTGTGTGTGATCTGGATGTTGGGTATTCTGTGTGTGTGTGTGATCCGGATATTGGGGATTCTCTGTGTGTGTGTGATCCGGATATTGGGGATTCTCTGTGTGTGATCCGGATATTGGGGATTCTGTGTGTGTGTGTGATCCGGATATTGGGGATTCTCTGTGTGTGTGTGATCCGGATATTGGGGATTTTTCTCCGGATTGTTACAGGTTCGGTTGAAAGTAACAAGCTTCCCTCCGCGCGCGCCATTCGGCTCGGTGCTGCGGCTCCGGGCCTGAAACTGACTAAAGGCTGTTTCTGAAGGGGGGAAATGTTTGTTTCTTGTAAATTTCAAATGCAAAGAATGAAATGCAGCGCGTGGGAGAGGGAGAGGAAGAGGGAGAGCGAGAGAGAAAGACGGTCAATGCACCTTTTCTAAAAAAAAAATAAATAATAAATTCCAGAACAAAAGGAGAGTGCATTGATCTTTTTTTTTAAAGAGATGTTTTAAACGTCACTCTACTGCTTTTCTCCCGGAGTTTGTCTGAAGTTCCTCCCGGATTATTATTTTTTTAAAGTTATGTCTAAATACGAGGAGGAGATTGGCGTGCAGGCCAGCTTTCTGGAGGATCTGTCGCTGTACGAGGCAGCCAACGATGGGCTTTACAGCGCCCGGAGGGAGCTGCTGGCCAGCCCGGACTTTGAGGAGACAAAGCGGGCGTTTTTCCTGCAGATGATCCCGGGGCAGCACCGCCACCACCTCCTACACCTCCAGCCGGCCGACAGGATGAACGGGGCGGCCGGCGAGCCGGGCCAGCAGGAGCGCAGCTCGGCCACCCTCTGCAAACTCTCCGCCACCCCGCGGGGAGCCAACGGGAGCCGGGGCGGCGGCGGCGGCGGGCTGGAGGCGGCGCTGCATCGGGCGGAGTTGCGAGAGGCCGGCGGCGAGCCCGAGAGCAGCAGCAGCAACTACTTCAGGGGCCCCGGCTACAGCGCCGAGAGCCGGCGGTACAACAGCGGAGGAGGAGGAGGCGGCATCGCTTACGAGCTCACGCCGGGGCTGGGCTGCAGCCGGCCGGGAGGCTACCCGCTGTACCCCGGGGGCGGCAGTGTCGCAGGGCCCAGCAGAGGCAACAATGTGTCGGCGGCCCGGGGACACAATGTATCGGGGACCGAGGGACATAATGTATCGGGGACCGGGACAGAGCACCATGTGCCGGCGGCCCGGGGACACAATGTATCGGGGGCCGGGGGACACAATGTATCGGGCGGCCCGGGGCAGCCCCCAGACGGCCGGCTCAGCACCACCAGCCCCCGCTCCAGCCTGGCCTCGTCGTCGTCCTCTTCCAACTCGGCGCAGGAGCACAGCAAGCACTCGAGCCCCCGCTCCAGCCTCTACCCTAGCCCTCGGTCGAGCCTGGTGGTGCCCGGGCCCACCCAGGACCGGGACCGCTACCCCAGCCCCCGCTCCAGCCTGCTGCAGTACGACAGCGGCGGCGGCAGCGGCGGCAGCAGCGCCCTGAGCTCCCGCTCCAGCTACGCCAGCACGGCCAGCGACACCAGCAAACACTCCAGCCCGCGGGCCAGCTACGAGGGAGGCGGAGGAGGAGGCGGCAGCAAGCCCAGCAGCAACCGGACCAGCGGCATCAGCATGGGCTACGACCAGCGGCACATCAGCCCCCGTTCCAGCACGGCCAGCCCCCGCTCCAGCTACTCCGACTCTCGCTACGTGCAGCCGGCCAGCTCGGAGGGCGAGGCCCCGCTCCCCGGGGCGGCTCTGGCCCCGGCCCCCAGCGCCAGGAGCAGCATCTCCAGCCAGAGCTCCCGCGGCTCCCGGGGCTCCATGGGCGCCGCTTACCCCGA
Organism: Pristiophorus japonicus; assembly: GCF_044704955.1. Taxonomy (NCBI): domain Eukaryota; kingdom Metazoa; phylum Chordata; class Chondrichthyes; family Pristiophoridae; genus Pristiophorus; species Pristiophorus japonicus. The sequence goes on from NC_091989.1 coordinate 193,148,088, forward strand.
GCTGCTGGAGGAAGGTTTCCCCGGAGCCGACAGCCTGCCCTCCCCCGGCGACCCTTACTATCACCCCCGGCCCCAGCAGCCGCCCACCCCTCCCGCCCCCGGCGCCGAGCCCGCTCCGCTCTCCATCCTCTCCTACAGCTACAGCCCCGGCAAAGGGCCGGCCTCCGCCGCGCACAAGTTCAGGCTCCCTTACCAGGTCACCCCGTCCCGGGACAGCGGCCCCAGCCAGGCCGAGAAGAGGCTGGAGGCTCTGACCAGGGAGCTGGAGAAGGAGTTGGAACTGCACATCAAGAAGGAATACTTCGGTAAGCTTCTCAGTAATGGCTCTCCACTCTCTTCCCCCTCTCTGCCACTTTCCTCCTCCACGAGTTTCTGATCTTTAAACTTCACAAGCTGCCCTCAGAGCGGTCGAGCTATTCCACCAAGGGAGGCCTCGCCGCGCAGCCCCACACCCCCTCGCCCCTTCCCGCCCTCGCCCCATGGGTTCTCCACCTCCAACCAAGAGTTTTGCTGGATCCAAGGGACGCAGACTTGAATGGATATGGCGGACCACTGGTTTAGCCATTCACCGCCAGATCTGGCTGGGCCACATAAACCACTATCGGGTCCTGTTCTCGTCTGCCACAATCGGTCACTATTCCAGAATCATTCTGGATTGCAAAGATAACCCCTGCTTCTATTCTCCGCTGCTAATGATCATCTTAAACCCTTCTCCCCAGTCTCCACCCTCACCTCCGACAATATGTGAGGAGCTCAAGGATGACTTTGTCTCTAAGATTGAGACTATCCTTTCGGCCTCCTCTGTCTCTTCCCTTCCTTCCCAAGCCCACTGGGCCAAACTTCCTCTAAGGTTTCCCCCCCCCCCCTAGCCCTGACCTCACATCTTGCTCCAGTTTCTCTCCGATCTCCCCTCATGCCCTCTCCGAGCTCACCCTGTCCATGAGATCCACTTCCTGCTCCCTTGACCCTATTCCCACCAAACTGCTGACCACCCAACTTCCTTTTATGACTCCCATGTTAGCCGACATTGTTAACGGTTCTCCTCAGTTACTGTCCCTCTCTCCCTCAAATCTGCCGTCATCACCCCTCTGATGCTCCCAAGGATCGATCCTTGGCCCCCTCCTAATTCTCATCTAAATGCTGCCCCTTGGTGACATCATCCGAAAACACAGCATCAGTTTCCACATGTACGCTGATGACATCCAGCTCTACCTCACCACCACTTCTCTCCACCCCTCCACGTCTCTAAATTGTCAGACTGCTATCTGACATCCCATTCTGGATGAGCAAAAATTTCCTCCATTAAATATTGGGAAGACTGGACCCATTGTTTTTGGTCCCCGCCACAAACTCTGTTCCCTAGCCACCGACTCCCTGGTAACTATCTGAGACTGAACCAGACTGTTGCCAACCTTGGTGTCATATTTGACCTGGAAATGATCTCTGACCACACATCCACGGCATAAAATTTCCACCACCCGTCTCCGCCCTAGCCTCAGCTCATCCGTGGCTGAAACCCTCATCCATGTCTTTGTTACCTCTTCCTGGCTGGCCTCCCATGTTCTACCCTATGAAAACTTCAGCTCATCCTAAACTCGGCTGCCTGTGTCCTAACTCGCACCAAGTCCCGTTCACCCATCACCCCCTGTGCTCGCTGACCTACACTGGCTTCCGGTTAAGCAACGTCCTGATTTTAAAATTCTCATCCTTGTTTTCAAATCCCTCCTTGGCTTCGCCCCTCCCTATCTATGTAACCTTCTCCAACCCCGCCCCCACCCGAGATGTCTGCACTCCTCTAATTCTGCCCTCTAGAGCATCCCTGATTTTAATCACTCTGCCATTGGTGGCCGTGCCTTCAGCTACCGAGTCCCTAACCTTGTAACTCCCTGCCTAAACCTCTCCGCCTCGCTACCTCTCTTTCCACCTTTAAGACGCTCCTTAAAACCTACCTTTTTGATCAAGCTGTTGATCCCCTGTCCTAGTATATCCTTGTGTGGGAGGTATTGAATTTTGTTTTATATCGCTCCTGTGAAGTGCCATGGGACATTTTACTACATTAAAGGTGCTATATAAATGCAAGTTGTTAGGATTCCCTCCCTTTCCCACATCAGTGGGAGCATTCCTGCCTCTGAATCAGAAGATGCAGGATTTGAACCACTCCGGACTGACCCGGAGACCAGAGCTCTGGCCCGGAATTCTGGGGTGACATCCAGCGGGATACTCTGGCCCGGTGGGTGTGGGCAGACCAGCTCCTCGTCCGTTTGAGTTGTGGGAGCCCGTAGAACCCTTGACTGGTCCAGCTCTATAATCGGCTGGCTGAGCTCAGGCAGGCGATTGGTATTCATAAGAGAGGAATTTATCGGGAGCAGGTACTTAGTGTATTCGGGTCACCCATCGCAGACGGCTTAATCCGGGGGTGGAAGCACTGGGGGTTGGGAACGCAAACCGCAAGTTCCAAACTCGCATCATCGCACCTGGGCTGGTCACCTGGCAGCTCAATTATCGATTCTGCCGTTCCAAACTTAGGCTGTGCCTGGAGACAGTATTGTGACCTGCATAGCACAATAGTATATTACTTACACTGGGGTACAGTACTGGGTGGGGTGGGAGGGGGGGTACAGGTCTGTCACTGTATAACACTGGGGTACAGTACTGGTGGGTACAGGTCTGTCACTATAACACTGGGGTACAGTACTGGTGGGTACAGGTCTGTCAGTATATAACACTGGGTTACAGGACTGGTGGGTACAGGTCTGTCACTATATAACACTGGGTTACAGGACTGGTGGGTACAGGTCTGTCACTATATAACACTGGGGTACAGTACTGGTGGGTACAGGTCTGTCACTATCACACTAGGGTACAGTATGGGTGGGTACAGGTCTGTCACTGTATAACACTGGGATACAGTACTGGTGGGTACAGGTCTGTCACTATATAACACTGGGGTACAGTACTGGTGGGTACAGGTCTGTCACTGTATAACACTGGGGTACAGTACTGGTGGGTAAAGTCTGTCACTATATAACACTGGGGTACAGTACTGGTGGGTACAGGTCTGTCACTATATCACACTAGGGTACAGAATGGGTGGGTACAGGTCTGTGACTGGGAGTAGGTGAGGGGATGGATTAAAGGTTGCCATGAGCTAAGGGAGGGTGAGCGGTGCCCGTATAACTGCCCCAGCAAGGGGTCGATTCCTGAGGGGTGGCAGAGATAGCAGGCAGTAAATCACAGGCACTGGAGAGTTGGGGGCACTGGGGTTCTGCCCTGTGGGTGAGCTCAGTCACGTCCTCACCCAGTGTGACTGTCCAGTTAGGGGTCACTGGGTCGTGTCCGGGACCAGGTGCCCTGCCTGGTTTCCGCCACCTCCCTTACTTTGAAACACTGAGACCAGTTGCTATCCCGGCCTGGGATCAGCACAGAGCGGTGATTGAACAAAGCATCTATCCCGTCTGTGTGGCTCACCCCACTGTCTCCGTGAACATTTCGATCGTGTTCTGACCACCAGCTCTGATTTCAGAGGTTGCTGCAGATTGACTGAGCTCCCCTCAGGATACAGCGTAGTTTGGATAGTATTGTGGGTTCAAATCCTACTCCAGAGACTTGAGCACATAATCGAGGCTGACACTCCCAGTGCAGTGCTGAGGGAGCGAAAGAAAGAAAGACTTGCATTTATATAGCACCTGTCACAGCATCAGGATGTCCCAATGTGCTTTACAGCCAATGAAGTACTTTTAAATGTAGGAAATGTGATTGCCAAATACCACACAACAAACAGCAATATGAAAATTACCAGATAATCTGTTTGTGATGTTGATTGAGGGATAAATATTGGCCCCAGGACACTGGGGAGAACTCCCCTGCTGAGGGAGTGCTGCACTGTCGGAGGTGCTGTCTTTCGGATGAGATGTCAAAGCGAGACCCCGTCTGCTTTCTAAGGTGGATGTGTAAGATTCCATGGCCATTATTTCAAAGAAGGGCAGAGGGGTTATCCCGGTGGCCAATATTTAACCCTCAATCAACATTACTGAAACATATCTGGTCATTATCACATTGTTGTTCATGGGAGCTTGCTGTGCGCAAATTATCTGCTGCGTATCCTACACTACACCAGTGACTATACTTCAAAAGTACTTTTGACGGTAAAGCGCTTTCGGATGACCTGAGGTGAAAGCCGCTATAGAAATGCAAGTTCTTTTAGTGCAGCAGACCTGAGCGAAACCAAAACTCTGCTGCCCCCTGTCCTAACTCGCACCGAGCCCCGCTCACCCATCACCCCCTGTACTCGCTGCCCCGTGTCCTAAATCATACCAAGTCCCGCTCACCCATCACCCCCTGTGCTCACTGCCCTGTGTCCTAACTCGCACTGTACCGCTCACCCATCAATCCCTGTGCTCGCTGATCTACATTGGCTCCTGGTCCGGCAATGCGATGATTTCAAAATGTTCATCCTTATTTTCAAATCCCTCCCTGGCCTCACCCCTCCCTATCTTTGTAATCTCTTCCAGCCTTATAACCCTCCAAGATTTCTGCACTCCTCCAACTCTGACTCCTTGCCCATCCCTCACTCCCTTTGCTTCACCCTCGGTGGCCGTGCCTTCAGCCGCCTGGGCCCTAAGCGCTGGAAATCCCTCCCTAAACACCACCTGCTTTAAGACGCTCCTTAAAACCTACCTCTTTGACCAAGCTATTGGTCACCTGTCCTAATATCTCCTTATGTGTCTCAGTGTCAAATTTTGTATGATGATGCTCCCGTGAAGCAGCTCGCCCCGCCCTATCTCTGTAATCTCCTCCAGCCCCACAACCCCCCGAAATGACTGCGCTCCTCCAATTCTGCCCTCCTGAGCATCCCTGACTATAATCACTCTGCCATTGGTGGCCAAACCTTCTGCTGCCTGGGCCCCTACCTGAACCTCTCCGCCTCTCTACCTCTCTCTCCTCCTTCAAGATTCTCCTTAAAACCTCCCTCTTTGACCGAGCTTTTGGTCACCTGCGCTAATTTCTACTTATGCAGCTCGTTGTCAAGTTTTTAATCTCCTAACACTCCTGTGAAGCACCTTGGGACATTTCACTATGTTAAAGGGGCTGCACAAAAAAAAAACCACAAAAAAAAGAAAAAAAGGGCCTTGTAAATGTCTGCTGTGTCATCCAGGGCGAGTGGCACGGTTTAATGTTTGTTTTTTTTCAGGTAAACTCAAAAGAAAAAGGGGCTGCATAAATACAAGTTGTTTTAATATGTTAAAGCTACTATATAAATGTAAGTTGTAGCCTTCTAACAAGAGCTGATGGGTGCCCCCCACCCCAGGTTCCATAGGCCTTGGCTTGCTGATTGCTCCCTTGCTCAAGCGACAATGATTTATCCTACTGAGTGCCGGCAGGTTAATAGAGCACGGGACAGGTGTCAGTGCCCAGTCTCTAAGCCTGTCCTTACGCAGTGCCCTGCAGCAGAATGGTCAGGTAACTGCCCCTCCCTAATGTAAGGGTAGTAAAGAAATAGAGAGAGAAAGATTTGCATTTGTATAGTGCCTTTCATGACCACGGACGTCCCAAAGTGCTTTACAGCCAATTAAGTACTTAAGTGTTGTAATATAGGAAATGCGGCAGCCAATTTGCGCACAGCAATTTTCCACAAACAGCAATGTGATAATTACCAGATAATCCATATAAGTAATGTTGATTGAGGGATAAATATTGGCCAGGACACCGGGGATAACTTCCCTGCTCTTCTTCGAAATAGTGCCATGGGATCTTTTATGTCCACCTGAGGGGGCAGACGGTGCCTCGGTTTAACATCTCATCTAAAAGACGGCCCCTGCGACAGTGCAGTACTCCCTCAGTACTGCCCCTCCGACAGTGCAGTGCTCCCTCAGTACTGCGCCTCCAACAGTGCAGCATTCCCTGAGCATTGCACTGGAGTGTCAGCCGAGATTTTTATGTTCAAGTCACAACTTTCTGACTCCGAGGCGAGAGTGCAACCAATTAAGGCTAATTATAGGCTCCCTCCAGCTGCCTTAACTGAGTTCAGATCTGAGTGGCATTGGAATGGGGAGCAGCGTAGATTCCCCAGAATGATACCAGGGCTGAACGGGTTAAATTAGTGGTCTGTCATAAACTTGGTTTGCATTCTCTGGAGTGTAGAAATTTGAGGGGTGATCTGATCGAAGTGTTAAAATGATGAAGGGATTCAGAGGGTAAAATGTAAATTATTTCCTCTGCTGGTGGGGCTGGGGGAGTCCAGAGCAAGGGGGCACAACCTTAAAATGAGAGCCCGGCCATTCAGGGGTGAAGTCAGGAAGCACTTCACACAAAGGGTAGTGGGAATCTGGAACACTCTTTCCCCCCCACCAAAAAGGGTGCGGATGTGGATCAATTGAAATAATCCAGACTGAGAACCATAGATTTTTATTGGGTAAGGGTATTGAGTGATGTGATATAGAAATTTACCTCACAGAAGGCACCCATTCGGCCCATCGTGTCCTTGCCGGCAGAAAACCAGCTCCCAGTCTAATCCCACTTTCCAGCTCCTGGTCCGTAGCTCTATAGGTTACGGCACTTCAAGTGCACATCCAAGTATTTTTTTAAATGTGGAGGGTTTCTGCCTCTACCACCCTTTCAGGCCGTGAGTTCCAGACCCCCACTGCCCTCTGGGTGATAAAGGTTCTCTAGCTCTCCTCCAATTCTTCTACCAATTACTTTAAACCAATTGCCCCTGGTTATTGACCCCTCAGCTAAGGGTAATAGGTCCGTCCTATCTACTGTATCCAGGCCCCTCATATTTTTCCCTCAGCCGCATCTATTCGAAAGAATACAAACCCAGTCTATCTAATATGGAGTAAAGACTGGAAAATGTTAAGTTGAGATAAAGATCATAATCTAAATGAATGGCGGAACAGGTCCAAGGGGCTGAATGGCCTCCTGCTGATCCTATGAGTGCTGCCCACAGTCTCGGGCACAGCGACTCCCTGGGCCCTTCATGGGGAGGGGCGGTGGCAGGGAGCGGCCTAAATAATATATTCAAAGAAGAAAGAGGGATGGTTGAGAGAGGAAGCATTTCGAGCTGCGAGAGGCTGTAATCAGAGCAGCAATGCCTGTGAAGCGGAGAATGGGAGATTCTTTACACAAAGTGCTCTCCGGAAAGGAATGCACACAACCAACTGCAAGCTCTCCCGCCCCAATCCCTCGGGAATGCTGCAATCCGTGAGAAGTCTTAGCAAAGGGTTTTGAGGAGGCTGATGAAATGAAAGCAAAATTTGAGTTAATTTTTTTAAAATTCCCACAGCCCTGAGTCAATTACAATCCACGCTTCAGGTCATTTGTCCCCCTCCCCCTCTACAGCGCCCTCCCCATCTGCTTCCCAGCACCCCCCCCTCCTCACTTCCCCCCCCCCCCCCCCCTCCTCACTTCCCCCCCCCCCTCCTCCTCACTTCCCCCCCCCCTCCTCCTCACTTCCCCCCCCCCTCCTCCTCACTTCCCCCCCCCTCCTCCTCACTTCCCCCCCCCTCCTCCTCACTTCCCCCCCCTCCTCCTCACTTCCCCCCCCCTCCTCCTCACTTCCCCCCCCTCCTCCTCACTTCCCCCCCTCCTCCTCACTTCCCCCCCCCCTCCTCCTCACTTCCCCCCCCTCCTCCTCACTTCCCCCCCCTCCTCCTCACTTCCCCCCCCTCCTCCTCACTTCCCCCCCCCTCCTCCTCACTTCCCCCCCTCTCCTCCTCACTTCCCCCCCCTCCTCCTCACTTCCCCCCACCCTC
>NC_091989.1:193156038-193348125 GCF_044704955.1 Pristiophorus japonicus
CCACGGGGGGGGGGGGGGGGAGGAGGCGCCCGTTCTTTCCCACGGGGGAGGGGGGAGGCGCTCTTTCTTCCCAGAGGGAGGGGAGAGGAGGCGCCCGTTCTTTCCCACGGGGGGGGGGGGGGGAGGGAGGAGGCGCCCGTTCTTTCCCGCGGGGGGGGGGGGGGGAGAGGAGGCGCCCGTTCTTCCCGCGGGGAGGGGGGGGAAGGCGCCCGTTCTTCCCACGGGGGGGGTGGTGGAGGAGACAGTGAGAAGGCTGCAGTGAGATGTGCTGATGGCAATGTGCTTTTATTAAAAAAAATGTTCAAAAATTAAACAGCTACAAAGAACTACAAAAATGGCCGAGTGCCAATGTTTTTTTCACACTGAGCATGCGCGAACGCTCCAATGCGCACGCGCAGCGTTGCCAGCAGGAAAAAAACTAATTTAAATAGTACCCGCCCCCTCCCACTTACAAAATCGGCGCGAGTGTAGGTTCCGCCCCCCTGGGCGCCGCGCCAGGCAGACAAGGAGCTGCAGAACACTCCAGAATCGCGATTTTTTTTTTTTAGGCGCGAAAAACGGGCGCCCAGCTCGGAGGGGTGCCCGTTTTTTATCGTGTGGAAACTTGGGCCCATAGAAAGTAGGTGCAGGAGTAGGCCATTCGGCTCTTCGAGCCTGCACCACCATTCAATATGATCATGGCTGATCATGCAACTTCAGTACCCCATTCCTGCTTTCGTTCCATACCCATTGATCCCTTTAGCTGTAAGGGGTCACTAACTATATATATCTAACGAACTGGCCTCAACAACTCTCTGTGGTAGAGAATTCCACAGGTTCACAATTCTGAGTGAAGAAGTTTCTCCTCATCTCAGTCCCCGGGCTGGCAACACCTTGATTTTAAAATTTTCATCTTTGTTTTCAAATCCCTCATGCCTACAACCCTCCAAGATCTCTGCGTTCCTCCAATTCTGGCCTCTTGCGCATCCCCAATTTTTCATTGCTGCACCAATGGTGGCCATGCCTTCAGCTGCCTGGGCCCTAAACGCTGGAATTTCCTAACTAAACCTTTCTATCTCTCTCTTCTATTGAATAGATTGGGCTATACTCTCTGGAGTTTAGAAGAATGAGATGTGATCTCATTGAAGCATGTAAGATTCAGGGCGGGATTGATGGGGTAGATGCTGAGAGGTTGTTTCCCCTGGCTGGAGCGTCTACAACTAGGAGACATAGTCTCAGGATAAGGGGTAGGCCATTTAAGTCTTGAGATGAGGAGGAATTTCTTTGGATTTTTGGAATTATATTGGATCTGTGGATGTGTGTTGATTATATTGGAGGCTGACATAGATTTTTGGACTTTGGGGGAATCGACGGATTTTAAAAAATCAGGTCAGGTGATGTTGGTGTCTCTGACGGGGTCGGCATAGATTGCCCTCGAGGGTGGTGAGCTATCTTCTTGAATATACCTGGGCCATTTCAGAGGACAGTTAAGAATCAACCACATTGCTGTAGGTCTGGAGTCACATATAGGCCCCGACCGGATAAGGACTGGAGTGAACCAGTTGGATTTTTACGACAATCAGTGGTCATCATTACGGATACTAGTTTTTTTATTCCAGATTTATTTAATTGAATTTAAATTCACAGCTGCCGTGGTGGGATTTGAACTCATGTCTCCGGATCATTAATCCAGGCCTCTGGATTTATAGTTCAGTAACATAACCACTATGCTACCGTATCCCTTGGGGATCGGGAGGGAAAGTGGAGTTGAGGTCATAGTTCAGCCATGATCTCACTGAATGGCGGTGCAGGCTTGAAGGGCCATATGGCCGACTCCTGCTCTTAATTCTTATGTTCTCCTTTAAGATGCTCCTTACCTCTTTGACCAAGCTTTTGGTCACCTGTCCTAATATCTCATTGTGGCTCAGTGTGAAATTTTGTTCCTGTAAAGCGTGTTGGGACATTTTACTACATTAAAGGCAAGTTTTTATACCGCAGTGTGGGTCAGGAACAGAGAGCTGACCGTATCCTGTCCTTCCTTTTGTTTTGAGGTGAAGTGGAGCGGGACTGATGCCAGTTCCTGGATAAACTATATTGTTTTTATATCAGAGCTTCAGCAACACCGTTGCCTTTCTAATTCTCACAATTGAAAGTTCTACAAAGAATAAATTTCAAACCTTGTAAAAATACCTTGCAATAATATTGTACTTTGAATGGCACACTCTGTCTCGGTTCTAAAACTTGCTCCGCGGGAGCCCTGCACATAACGAGATGTGTTGTCGCGAATGCTCTGCATTGCTCCTTAAAATGTCGCATTGGCATTATTACCAAATGCATCTATGCTTTAGGAAAAATGTTACTGTGAACCAAAACACTTCAGTTGTATACCTCTTGTGTGATACTCACGATTCATCACCTCAGGAAGTCCCCTTGCCACTAATGACTGACCTGTAACCAGCAATACATCACATAACTCGAATAGCGCTGCCTGAAAGGGCGCTGGAAGTGGATTCAATAATAAAGAAAAAGACTTGCATTTATATAACGTCTTTCACAACCACCGGACGTCTCAAAGCGCTTTACAGCCAATTAAGTACTTTTGGAGTGTAGTCACTGTTGTAATGTGGGAAACGCGGCAGGCAATTTGCACACAGCAAATTCCCACAAACAGCAATGTGATAATGACCAGATAATCTGTTTTGGTGATGTTGATTGAGGGATAAATATTGGGCAGGATTCCTCTGCTCCTGATTGAAATAATGCCATGGGATCTTTTACGGCCACCTGAGAGAGCAGACGGAACCTTGGTTTAATGTCTCATCCAAAAGACAGCACCTACGACAGTGCAGCGCTCCCTCAGCATTGCACTGGGAGTGTCCCTGAAGTGGGACTTGAACCCAAAACCTTCTGACTCCAAGGCGAGTGTGCTACCCACTGAGCCACAGCTGACACTGTGCTGTAATAACTTTTAGGAAAAGAATTGGATAAATACTTGAAAAGGAGACGTCTGCGGGGCAAGAGCATGCAGGGGGAGTGGGACTAATTGGATCGCTCTTACAAAGACCCGGCACAGACACAATGGGCCGGATGGCCTCTTTCTGTGCTGTCTGACTCCGACAGAACCTATGTTTGTAAGCAGGACATCTATTCATTGCGCTGCTGGATGTTTTTTCCACAATTCAAGTGGATGCATTAAGAAAAGTTAACACCATCCCGCTTTCGTAGAATCTTCGTGATAACTAGGAAAGGCATTGTTGCTCCTGTGGAGGGTAAGCAACGTTCAGCACCTCCTGTTTTGGTCTTGTAATTTCTGTGTTGTTGGAGAACACAGTGGGAAGCTGTTTAACCTATGCCGCCTCCAGGCCAGGTCCAAGATCACCCCAAACCTCTGTCGTTGAGCTACAGTATGCGGACGATGCCTGTGTCTGCGCACACTCTGAGGCTGTACTCCAGGATATAGTTGTTGTCTTCACCGAGGCATATGAAAGCATGGGCCTTACGCTTAACATCTGCAAGACAAAGGTTCGCCACCAGCCTCTCCTCGCCGCACAGCACTGCCCCCCAGTCATCAAGATTCACGGCGCGGCCCTCGACAACATGAACCATTTCCCATACCTCAGCAGCCTTTTATCAACAAAGGCAGACATTGATGCGGAGATTCAACATCGTCTCCAGTGCGCCAGTGCAGCCTTTGGCTGCCTAAAGAAAAGTGTTCAAAGACCAGGCTCTCAAATCTACCATGGTCTACAGGTCTGTAGTAATACCTGCCCTCCTGTATGGATCAGAGGCATGGACGATGTACAGAAGACACCTCAAGTCACTGGAGATATATCACCAACGATGTCTCCGCAAGATCCTGCAAATCCCCTGGGAGGACAGGCACACCAACATCAGTGTCCTCGACCAGGCCAACATCCCCAGCATTGAAGCACTGATCACACTCGATCAGCTTCGCTGGGCAGGCCACATAGTTCGCATGCCAGACACGAAGCTCCCTAAGCAATTGCTCTATGTGGAGCTCCTTCACGGCAAACGAGCTGAAGGTGGGCAGCGGAAACGGTACAAGGACACCCTCAAAGCTTCCCTGGTAAAGTGCGACATCACCACTGACACCTGGGAGTCCCTGGCCGAAGACCGCCTGAGTTGGAGAAAGTGCATCCGGGAGGGTGCTGAGCTCTTCGAATCTCAATGCCGTGAGCATGAAGAGGTCAGGCGCGGGTAGCGGAAGGAGCGTACGGCAAACCAGCCCCACTGACCCCTTCCCTTAACGAATGTCTGTCCCACCTGTGACAGGGTCTGTGGCTCTCGTATTGGACTGTTCAGCCACCAAAGGACTCACTTTAGGAGTGGAAATAAGTCTTTCTCAATTCCGAGGGACTGCCTATGATGGTATTCATTGCGCTGCTGGATGTTTTTTCCACAATTCAAGTGGATGCGTTAAGAAAAGTTAACACCTTCCCTTGTAGAATCCTTGTGATAACTAGGAAAGGTATTGTTGCTCGTGTGAAGGGGAAGCACCATCCAGCACTTCCTGTTTTGGTCTTGTAATTTCTGTGTCATTGAAGACTATTTTCAGAATTCTTTCCTTTCCCTCCCTCTTCTCTCTTCTCTCTCTTTCCCCCCCCCCCCCCCCCCCGAAAAAAAAAGCTGTTGAGGCTGGGGGTGGATTTAATTTTTGAAACTGACATTGATAGATTTTTTGTTACGTAGCCAAGGCGGGTAAATGGAATTAAGATACAAATCAGCCGCGATCTAATTGAATGGCGGAGCAGGCTCGTGATTGCGGAATTGCCTCCTCCTGTTCCTATGTTTCTAAAGTAGCAAGTGTCTTTTTTAAAACTACGGCAAACAAGTTCAGTTTAAAAATAATCGTTAACGATGGGCTATTTGGCGCTCGCTCAATTTAGCGTTTAAAAATGCCTTATTCATCAGTCTGAGAGAATCTCTCCGGGTCTGGTCTTCCCCGAGTACCAGCTTTTCCAGTGTATCTGTGTGGCAATAGTTTAAAGACTTTTCAGTCTCTTCCGGACCTCCATCGTCTGTTGCGTCCTGTGTGCTGTGAAAACCATTGTGCTTGCTTCCTTAATCGTACCAAGTCGTGCTCACCCATCACTCTGTGCTCACTGACCTACATTGGTTCCCGGTCCGGTAACGCCTTCATTAAAAAATTCTCATCCTTGTTTTCAATCCCTCCATGGCCCTCACCGCTCCCTATCTCTGTAACCTCCTCCCGCCCTACAACTCTCCGAGATCTCTGCATTCCTCCAATTCTGGCCTCTTGCGCATCCCCAATTTTCATCGCACTACCATCGGTGGTCATGCTTTCAACTGCCTGGGCCCTAAACTCTGGAATTCCCTCCCTGAACCTCTCTGCCTTTCTACCTCTCTTTCCTCCTTTAAGAGGCTCCTTCAAGCCGACCTCTTTGACCAAGTCTGCACTAATAGCTCTGTGGCTCGGTGTCAAACTTTGTCTGATAACGCTCCGGTGAAGTGCTCTGGGATATTTTACTACGTTAAATGCGCTATATAAATACAAGTTGGTGTGAGAGAATACTGCAAACCTGCTACCAGTGACACATTGACTGGGTAAGAGCGCTCTGCTACTGGAGATCTGTCCTCGACCTGCTTACTTTGCACTAATTGCAGGTGGTTACTAATTAGATCTATTTACTTTTTACATGTTAATCAATCTGGTTTAAAGCAGTGTTAAGACTAAAGTGTCATAGATGTGTGAAATTTTCATTATCACCTACAATTACACAGTACAGTTATGAATGTTGCATCTGGAGAGAGATATTTCAGTCATTTAATATTGGGGCGAAGTAATGGTGAACAGTTTGGTGTGATCGAAGACAGAAATTTGCATTTCTATAGCGCCTTTCATGATCTCAGGACATCCCAAAGCATTTTACAGACAATGAAATACTTACCGAAATGTTGCAATGTAGGAAACGCGGAAGCCAATTTGCGCAGAGCAAGCTCTCACAAATAGCTATTCGATAAATGACAAGATCATCTGGTTGAGGGATAAATCTTGGCCTCAGCACTTCAGGGAGAACTCCCCAGTTTGTTCCTTCGAAATAGTGCCATGGGATCTTTTACTGCACCTGAGAGAGCAGAGGGAGTCTCGGTTTAACATCTCATCTGAAAGTTGGCACCTCCGACGGCGCGGCGTTCCGGGCGGCGTTCCCTCGGCGCCGCGGTGTTCCCTCAGCGCCGCCCCTCCGACGGCGCGGCGTTCCCTCGGCGCCTCCCCTCCGACGGCGCGGCGTTCCCTCGGCGCCGCCCCTCCGACGGCGCGGCGTTCCCTCGGCGCCTCCCCTCCGACGGCGCGGCGTTCCCTCGGCGCCGCCCCTCCGACGGCGCGGCGTTCCGGGCGGCGTTCCCTCGGCGCCGCGGTGTTCCCTCAGCGCCGCCCCTCCGACGGTGCGGCGTTCCCTCGGCGCCGCCCCTCCGACGGCGCGGCGTTCCCTCGGCGCCGCCCCTCCGACGGCGCGGCGTTCCCTCAGCGCCTCCCCTCCGACGGCGCGGCGTTCCCTCGGCGCCGCCCCTCCGACGGCGCGGCGTTCCCTCGGCGCCTCCCCTCCGACGGCGCGGCGTTCCCTCGGCGCCGCCCCTCCGACGGCGCGGCGTTCCCTCGGCGCCTCCCCTCCGACGGCGCGGCGTTCCCTCGGCGCCGCCCCTCCGACGGCGCGGCGTTCCCTCGGCGACGGCGCGGCGTTCCCTCGGCGACGGCGCGGCGTTCCCTCGGCGCTTGCTGAATTGTCGACCTGAATTATGAATTTAATTAAGCGCGCACAAATATTTTGCACATTACGACATCGTGGTTTGAATGTCATTTTCCTTCCTCACGCTGGTGTTCGTGCATTCAGTCTGGTGACAGACTCGAGTAATGATATGAGTCTGACTTGAGGGCAGTGAATCTGCTGCAATCTTGTGTTGCAAACAAAATACACCAAGCACATGATCAGCAGCAGGCCATCGAGAACATTTTTTTTTGTTACTTTGAGAATTCTCAGTTGAGTGTGGTGTATATTGTGCTGCTGAGCTTGAATGCTTGGTTCCAATGGCCACCAGTGTGAGGTGGCATGTGGAGGTTAAATGTAAGCTAGGTGTAAAGCCAGAGTACACCACAATACTTGCTGGCCCCGTCTGTTTTTGCAAATTAGTGCTGACATTTCTTTAATGTACCAAAAAGATCGCAAAATAGAGGTGTGATATAAATGCACTCCATTCTCCTTTTGTGTGTTGCAAACGTTCTCGTCACATTGTGCGCACACTTGGGTTGGTATCATCTTGTCTCAAATAGAGCGTTTGCACTACTCTCATTTTGTTCCTGTTTGAACAGAGGCCTCTTGTATAAAAATTGAGTTGCATTTCTATAGCGCCTTTCACGTCGCCGGGACGTCTCAAAGCGATTTACAGCCAGTGAAGTACTTTTTGAAGCAAAGTCACTGTTGTAATGTGGGAAACGTGGCAGACAATTTGCGCACAGCAAGCTCCCACAAACAGCAATTTGATAATGACCAGATAATCCGTTTTAGTGATGTTGATTGAGGGATAAATTTTTCTTGAAATCTTTTACATCCACCTGAGAAGGCAGACTCAGTTTAACGTCTCATCCGAAGGACGGCATCTCTGACAGTGCAGCACTACCTCAGCACTGCACTGGGAGTGTCCGCCTGGATTATGTGCTCCAGTCTCGAGTGGGACTTGAACTTGCAACCTTCTGACTCTGTAACGAAAGTGCTACCCACTGAGCACGATCAGCTGATCTCAGTGGCTGCATGTGGTGGTGGGTCAGGTCACCTCAGTGTCCTGGTTTGGGGGAGTGGAATATCATCCAAGGTTCCCCCACTCCTGATCATTCTCCAAAGTCTCCCATTGTGAAGGGGGCCTGTCTGGACAGTGAATGACCATTGGGCTTGCTTGTATTTCCGCACTGGATTGAAGATGCATTTTGAAGAAGTGACACTTGAGCACGGAAGGGGTAAAGTTAGTCATTCCTAAGTCCTAACCAGGGAATTCAGCTGGGAAAAGTGCACGTGTGGACAGGATTAGTGGGCTGGACTGTGACTTTCAGCTGTCTCGATTCACGCGTTGCAATGGGGAGTGGCTGCTGAGAATAGAAAGCATCCCTGAAAACTTGGATCGAAAAATGGATTTTGAAACACTTTTTGAAGGCGGAGTGGGAAGTCGAGAGGCAGAGGAATATAGGCAGGTCGTTCCAGAATTAAGGTTTGAGGAGGTTGGCAGTGGTGGGGTGAAACAAGTGTCTGCTGTGGGGGGGGTGGCGGGGGGTAGAAAGAGAATTGCAAAAAAGCCTTGGCATATGGGAAGGGGCTAGAAAACAGGAGAAGGTTTCACAGAGGGGCCTGGGTGACAAGGAGACAGTGGAAGATGTGGACAAAAATGTTCAATATATATTGTGTTGGAGAGACAGCGAGCCATTGCAAACTAGATTGGCGAACCATCCTTAGTATGGGATGGGGAATGCAGGATGCTGTGCGAGTGGATTTTATGGAGGATGGGAGATCACCATGGAAAGTGTTGGAATTTCAAGACTATGGGTGACAAGAACACAGGAGGAGGCCATTCAGCCCCTCGAGTATGTTCACCATTCAGTTAGATCATAGTTGATCTGTATCTTAACTCCATTTACCCATCTTGGTTCCGTAACCCTTAATACCCATGCCTAACTAAAATCTATCAATCCCAGTCTTGAAATTTTCAATCGCCCCCCCCGCCCCCCAGCCTCAGCAGCTTTTTGGGGGAGAGAGTTCCAGAGTTCCACTGCCCTCTGTGTGAAGAAGTGCTTCCTCCCTGCCCACCCCCCCAGAGGAAATGGTTTCTATCTACCCTATCGAATCCTTTCATCATTTAAACATTAGATCACCCCTTGATCTTCTCTACCTGAGAGAATACAGGCCTGGTCTATGCAACTTGTCCTCATAACGTTCAGCTCAGTGTGGAGAAAGTTTCTGTGCAAGTCGGTGCCTTCAGTTGGGGTGGGGGCAGAGAGGTTGTTACTGAACTATTCCTGTCACTTAGACCTCACTGACCCAGTCCAGTGACCTCACCTAGTGCGATAGATATTTCCTTGTATCTTGCGTGTTTTTGCAATCCGATTATTTTATCTTTTTGTAACGTTATTTTGCTTTAGTGTTGCAAAAGAGTTCTCTTGTACTGGGTTTGTGAAATGTTCTGCGGTCCTGTGTGATAGTAACTGTTCATTCAGTGAAATGCTTACTGTTTTGACGGCAGCTGTCAGTTACTGATAAACAACTAGCATTGCTGTTTCCAGTGATACTGGTTCCTATGCAGTGCCGAGAATGTAGTGAATACGTGCATGCTCTGTTCAATATCTTCCATCCCATAGAATTTCAAGCCAGTCCTCCCAGATGCGAGTGGGTCCATGGGATTGGGGTGGGGGGAGATCCTAGAGCGTCTTTGAATCCATCAGATTTCCATATTTTGCTAAAACTGATGAACACTGTTCACTGATGATCAGTTTTTTTTAGTAATGACATTTGCTCTTTGCGTAGCTCTTACTGTTTTATTGGAAATCAGGGTGGGGTTGGGGGAGGTTCCCAGCAGTGTTAATAAAGTTTGATAAATGACTGCTTCATGTGAAGAACCCTACTGGGTTGTGTCCCTGTAGGGTATGGGCTCTTGTCTATAGAGGAAACCCTTCAGAGACTGACACTTGATTGCTGTGAAGCTGTGGCCAGTGTGAGTTAGAGTCTACTGCACAGAGACAGACTGTTTGGGCCAACTTATCTATGACGGCGCTTGTGTTCCTCCCACCTTACGTCATCTCACCCTTCATATCAGCATTTCCTTCTACACCCCATGTGTTTATCCAGCTTCCCCTTAAATGCATCGATACGATTCACCTCAACCACTCCCTGTGGCAGCGAGTTCCACATTCTCGCCACTCTCTGGGTAAAGAGGTTTCTCCTGAATTCCCTGTTGGATTATTAGTGATGCTTGTTTGGTGTGTTGTATTTTTCTCTTCCCCCATTTATGTTGTCTTCACCCCCAATATAATGGGAATACCTAGCCGTAATTATGGAAGATGTAGCCTGATCCCTGGGCTCCATCATTGGAATTGGTCACTCGATGGCGTCAAGTTGGCTTCCTCTCGAGTTCCTTTCCCTCTTTGTGGGAGAAGCGGATGGCCTCGGCTTGGCAGTTCCCACTCTGGAATGGGTGGGGGGGTGGCAGAGGGGGATGGGGGGGCAGTATGTATTTGATTATCAATCTCTTTCTCTTCCCCCCCCCCCCCACCCCCCACACCATGGCTGGTGCTTGATGGTTCTCTGAGAACTTGCCATTTTGGTGCAGATCTAAGTTCTAAAGCTAAATGGTAGCGGCACCTTAGTGTTATTGGAAAGAGAGGAATAACTGCAACGCATTGAGGAGGGGATGGAAGAGTTGGGAGGCATGTGCACTGGGCGGAAAATATTCAATTGATGAATGCAATGTTTGAAGTTTCATTGTTCTAATGTAGAGTATGAAATGGAGCCATATGATTTGTCTGCTGGTTATTTGGTTAACCAAGATGTGACGTTGAACCAGTAAACCTTCTGTTCTTTTTGTCTGCAGTGTAACTACTAGTTCCGAAACTTGGTAAGATTTCAGAAGAGATAATGAACCTAATGTTAACCTCCGTGTCCGAGGTCCCACAACCTAAGCCAGGTACCCACGAGGTGCTTCAGATTTTAGGTGGGAAAGGGTCTTGCAATAGTTGATATAGAACTGCTAAAATATTCCATCTTTAAATTCTTTTAAAACCAGCATGGCAGTTGGAAGAATTTTTTCTGAACGAGGTTCATTGATGTGGTGCTCAGAATTATGAACGGTTTTGATAGAATAAATAAGGAGAAACAGTTTCCAGTGGCGGGAGGGTCGATAACCAGAGGGACAAAGATTGAAGGTAATTGGCAAAAGAACCAGGGGCGTCATGAGGAAACATTTTTTACGCAGCGAGTTGTTGTGATCGAGAACGCACTGCCTGAAAGGGCGGTGGGAGCAGATTCAATAATAACTTTCAAATGGAAATTGGGTAAATAATTGACGGGGAAAATTTGCCGGGCTGTGGGGAAAGAGCAGGGGGGAGTGGGACTGATTGGATCGCTCTGTCACAGAGCTGGCACAGGCTCGATGGGCTGAATGGCCTCCTGTGCTGTATGATTCTATGAGTTGAAGGGCCAGGGATTGTAATGAAAAGCACCAGTAAGGGTGAAAAAGGGCAGGCGAGTTAAGTGTTGAATAGTTGACACCAAGTTTGGGATTAGATTATAGGGCGAAGGAATGAAGGAGCTATCCTTTTTTGGGAATAATGAGTTTGAGGTGAGGCCATGGTTTGGATGAAGGGAAAAAGATCACGGGGGGGCGAAGTAATTTGACCTTATGACGCAAGTGGGAAAGATTCTAAAGGTTGGAGCTGAAGAAATCAGCTCGTGGTTTTACAAACAAACCTTTGGAATTTTCAAGATGTTACAGCGGAGAGCTATTTCAGCAACAGCCGCTTTGTCTTCATAGTGTTGACCTCTATTTTTGTGTCTGTGTTCCTATCAATCATAGTGCAAAAACTTGGGATGAGGGCAGAGGTTAGGGTTTAAGCAATGGAAGAAATTCTTCAATGGCTCAACTTCAGCTCAGCAAAAATATCCTTTGGAGCAGTTGGGTTCTCTGGACCTCACGTAGATTCAGTTGAACTATGTAAAAGACAGACATGCATTTCTAACAGCGCCTTTCATGACCACCGGATGTCTCAAAGCGCTTTACAGCCAATGAAGTACTTTTGGAGTGTAGTTTCTGTTGTAATGTGGAAACGCGGCAGCCAATTTGCGCACAGCAAGCTCCCACAAAAAGAAATGTGACAGTGACCAGATAATCTATTTTTGTTATGTTGATTGTTGTTAGTTATTGCCGGAAGTTATGCTGAGACATTAAACCAAGGCCCCGCCTGCTCTCAGGTGGATGTAAAAGATTCCATGGCACTATTTCGAAGAGGAGCAGGAGAGTTATGCCCGGTGTTCTGGCCAATATATATCCCACAATCAACATCAGTAAAACAGATTATCTGGCCATTATCACATTGCTGTTTGTGGGAGCTTACAACAGTGACTACACTTAATACTTAATTACCTGTAAAGCACTTTGGGACGTCCAATGATCATGAAAGGTGCATGTAAATGCAAGTCTTTTTTTGTGTTTTGAGGCAGAATGTTTGAAGCTTGTAATAGTAGGGCTTTGGGCTTTCTTTAGTAAAGAATGCAACGGTCAATCATTGAAGTTTGGAACATGGATAAGGCCATTCAGCCCATTGTGTGTGGGCAGACTGTAGAGCAATCCAAAACTAACCCACTACGCTGCTCCCCCCCCACAATCCCACAGCCCGATTTTCCTCTGCTTCAAATATTTAGCCAATATTCCCTTAAAAGTTTCAAGTCTCTGCCTCAGCCGATCCCTGTGGCAAAGCATTCCGTGCTCCAACACACCGAAAGCAGTTTCTTTGATTCCCTTTCTGACACTTTTATATCGATCCCTTGTCACCGGCTCACCAATCAGAAGAAATAGTCTTTCAATTGAAAGATCGATACATTTCACATTTGTGGTAAGAATCAGCCTGATTGGTGCTGCTGATTGACGGGTTAGACTTGGCATGGTTTTATTTGAGGTTGAATTTATCCTTTGGCAATGTTGTGTAAAACTGATTGAGATAACTGCTGATAGAAGTATTACCATTACAGATAGGTGGACTTTAATCAAGATTAAGGAATTCAGTGACGGCGATGCATTGGAATGTTGTGCTTGCATCAGGTGTTTGCATCAGCGGTGTGCCTTTTGTGACCACTCCTATCTCTCCATTTTATCCTCCCTCGAAGTTTACAGCATGGAAGAAGGCCATTTCGGCCCATCATGCCCATGCCAGCCAACAAGAGGCGATCCAGCCTAATCCCACTTTCCATCTCTAGGTCCGTAACCCTGCAGGTTACGGCACTTCAAGTGCACATCCAAGTACTTTTTAAATGTGATGAGGGTTCCTGCCTCTACTACCCTTTCAGATAGTGAGTTCCAGACCCCTACAACACTCTGCATGAAGAAATTTCCCCTCAAATCCTTCTGCCAATTATTTTAAATTCATGCCCCCTCTAAGGGAAATAGGCCCTTTCTATCCACTATATCTAGGCCCCTCATAATTTTACACACCTTAATGAGGTCTCCCCTCAGACTCCTCTGTTCCAATGAAAACAAATCCAGCCATCTAATCTATCCTCATAGCTTGGATTCTCCACTCCCGGCAACATCCTCGTAAATATTCTCTGTACTCTCTCCAGTGCAATCACGTCCTTCCTGTAATGCAGTGACCAGAACTGTACACAGTACTCCAGCTGTGGCCTAACCAGTGTTTTATACAGTTCAAGCATAACTCCCCAAGCTCTTGTATTCTATGCCTCGTCTAATAAAGGCAAGCATTCTGTATGCCTTCTTAACCACCTTATCTATCTGACTTGCTACCTTAGGATCTGTGGACATGTACTCCAAGGTCCCTCTGTTCCTCTACACTTGTCAGTATTCTACCATTTAATGTGTATTCCCTTTCCTTATTAGCCCTCCTAAAATGCATTACCTCACACTTCTCTGGATTAAATTCCATTTGCCACTGTTCTGACCAGTTGATTGATAGCTTCCTGTAGTCCGCAGCTTTCTTCTTCATAATCAACCACACAGCCGATTTTAGTATCATCCGCAAACTTCTTAATCATACCCCCTATATTCAAGTCTCATCATCATCATAGGCGGTCCCTTGAACGAGGATGACTTGCTTCCACAAGAGTTCAGATATTCCAGTCCTGAACTGAGGGGTTGGAAGATGCCTGTGCGTGGATTTTTTTAATGTGTGGTGACCGTTTCAGATCAGCCACCACACGGGCTTGACAGAGCTAGGCCTTTATCCAGCTTATTTTATGTTTATGGTTGTATAGGAACTGTATATTATATAGATACCTATGTATATATTGTCAATCCCTTTAACGGGCTGCGCGACCCATCCAAATTTCTGCACATGCGCGGATTTTCATATTGTAAAGTCGGCCTGTGTGGCAGCTCCAGATAACTGCGTGGCTGCACAGCTCGAAGGGAACACTGTCTACAACCCTCCAAGATCCCTGTGCCCCTCCAATTCTGGCCTCTTGCGCAAACCGACTTCCATCGCTCCACCATTGGTGGCCGTGCCTTCAGCTACCTCGGCCCAAGCTCTGAAACTCCCTCCCTAAACCCCTCCGCCTCTCTACCTCTCTTTTCCCCCTTTAAGACATTCCTTAAAACTTACCTCCAAATATCTCCTTATGTGGCTCAGTGTCAAATTCTGTTTGATAACGATCTATGACTTGCCTTGGGATGTTTTCCTGCATTTGAGCATCCCTGATTATAATTGCTCCACCATTGCTGGCCGTGCCTTCTGTTGCCTCGGCCCTAAGCTCTGGAACTCCAAACCTAAACCTCTTTGCTTTTTTACCCCTCTTTCCTCCTTCAAGGCATAAGAAGATAAAGAATAGGAGCAGGAGTAGGACCTTCGGCCCTTCGAGCCTGCTCCACCTTTCAATAAGATTATGGCTGATCAATGACCTCAAGTCCATTTTTCTGCCCGATCTCCATATCCCTTGGTTCCCCTGGACTCCCAAAATCTATCTATCTCAGCCGTGAATATATTCAGAGACTCAGCATCCACAGGCATCTGGGGTAGAGAATTCCAAAGATTCACAACTGAGTGAAGAAATTCCTCCTCATCTCAGTTTTAAATGAGCGGCCCCTTATCCTGAAACTATGCCCCCTAGTTCTAGTTTCCCTATGAGTGGAAATATCCTCTCTGCATCCACCTTGTCGAGTCCCCTCATTATCTTATGTTTCGATAAGATCACCTCTCATTCTTCTGAACTCCAGTGAGTATAGGCTCAATCCATCTTCATAAGTCAACCCCCTCATCTCTGGAATCAACTCAGTGAACTTTCTTTGAGCAAGCCTCCAGGTGCAAGTGTATCTTTCCTTTAAATATGGAAACTAAAACTGTATGCAGATGTGGCATCACCAATACCCTGTACAGTTGTAGCAGGACTTCTCTGCTTTTATACTCTATTCCTCTTGCAATAAAGGCCAACATTCCATTTGCCTTCCTGATCACTTGCTGTACCTGCATACTAACTTTCACCCCCAAGCCCCTCAGTACTGTATCACTTAGCAATTTTTCTCCATTTAAATTATAATTTTCTTTTCTGTTTTTTCTGCCAAAGTGGATAACCTCACATTTTCCCACATTATACTCCATGTGCCAAATTTTTGCCCATTCACTTAGCCTGTCTATATCCCTTTGCAGATTTTTTGTGACCGCCTCACAGTTTGCTTTCCCATCCATCTTTGTATCAGCAAACTTGGCTACATTACACTAGGTCCTTTCATCCAAGTCATTAATATAGATTGTAAATAGTTGAGGCCCCAGCACCGATCCCTACGGCAACCCACTAGTTACTGTTTGCCAACCGGAAAATGATCCATTTATCCTGACTCTCTGTTTTCTGTTAGTTAGCCAATCCTCTATCCATGCGAATATATTACCCCCAACCCCGTGAACTTTTATCTTCTAAAGTAATCTTTTATGTGGCACCTAACCCTAACCATGCTGACTCTGCCTAATCATGTTTATGATTATCTAAGTGCCCTGATATCACTTCCTTAACTATGGCTTACAGCATTTTCCCAACGACTGATGTCAGGCTAACCGGCCTGTAGTTCCCTGATTTCTCTCTCCCTCCTTTCTTGAATAGCGCTGTTACATTTGCTACTTCCAATCCGCTGGGACCATTCTAGAATCTAGGGAATTTTGAAAGATCAAAACCAATGCATCCACTATCTCTGCAGCCACCTCTTTTAGAACCCTAGGATGTAGGCCATCAGGTCCAGGGGATTTGTCGGCTTTTAGTCTCATTAAGACGCTCCTTAAAACCTACCTCTTTGACCAAGCTTTGTCACCTGCCCTAATTTCTCTTTATGTGGCTTGGTGTCACATTTTTTTGTCTCATAATACTCCTGTGCAGTGCCTTGAGACATTTCATTACGTTAAAGACGCTATATAAATCAAGGTTTTTGCTAATGATGCCATATAAATGCAAGTTGTTGGTATTGACTTCTTGCTGGGCTGCAATGTCGTTGAGTCAATGGCCCTTCACTACCTTGGCCAAGTGATTGTTCTGATAGCCCTGAGCGTCTGTAGACTATTCAATTGCAGTCGTGCCTGATCCTGTCCTTGCTTGATGTCTGCATATGTGTGCATCCAGGAGGTGATCGGGAGGAGGAACCCAGGTTGTTTTTTAATCACTTCCCTAAATCAGGGTTGAAGGGACCAAGTGTAGCGTTCCCACCTCCTGCCTCAGCTGAGATAAAAAGAAGGAAAGGAAGATTTGCATACAGACATACTAAAAATGATGGACAGGTAAAGACCATCTGGTCCATCAAGCCTATCCCACACAATTGTGATACCTTGCGTTGCTGCAGTGCCTCTCGCGACTATAGGGCATCCCAAAGCGCTTTGCAGCCAATTAAGTACTTGTAATGTAGGAAACGCGGCAGCCAATTTACACACAGCAAGTTCCCACAAACAACAATCTGATAATGACCAGATCATCTGTTTAGTGATGATTGAGGGATAAATAATTGGCCCAGGACACCGGTGATAACTCCCCTGCATTTCGATATAGTGCCATGGGATCTTTTACGTTCACCCGAGAAGGCAGACAGAGCCTCTGTTTAATGTCGCATCCGAAAGACGGCCCCTCCGACAGTGCGGCGCTCCCTCAGCACTGCCCCTCCGACAGTGCCACTCCCTCAGTACTGCCCCTCCGGCAGTGCGGCACTCCCTCAGCACTGCCCCTCCGGCAGTGCGGCACTCCCTCAGTACAGCCCCGCCGGCAGTGCGGCACTCCCTCAGCACTGCCCCTCCGACAGTGCGGCGCTCCCTCAGCACTGCCCCTCCGGCAGTGCGGCACTCCTTCAGTACAGCCCCGCCGGCAGTGCGGCGCTCCCTCAGCACACATTATGTACTCAAGTGGGACTTGAACCCACAACATACTAACTCAGAGGAGAGGGTTCTACTAACTAATTGATTTGATCGGCTAATTCAGTAGAGATTGGGAGATCAGATCTGGGACAAACATTGTCCTAGGGTCTCGCTGGTTAAACTTGCTGAACTGTTGGGAGAACTCTCTGTGGCAGTGATCCTTTCTGCGACTGTATATATTGTGAAGGAAACCAGATACCAGTACCCAATATATAAACAACAAAAAAAAGCGCCGGATTATTGTGTGATGGGCCGTCGGTATAAATAACAGTGCCTGCTGCAATTTGTCTGGAGGGTTGAGTCCTTTCCTGTTTACACTGGCTCCTCAAAAAGCTGAGAACCAGCATTCTCTGCATTCTTTCATGCGTTAGTAATGCATTTGAAAGATACTTGCCGTGCGATGGAGGCTCCTGTGGTAAGTGGAACTCTTGCCTGACTTGAGGTGGACAGGATGGCTGGTTCACAGTCTGTGAAAGCGTTCTCTGTAAACGCTCGCGTTTGCTAGCTGTTCTACGTGAGCAGACGCCAACACTTCATTCTGTGCTGCCAGTGTCCTTGTGGTGGGGTCAGGAGTATCGTGAAGTGGTCAGACTGTGCCCAAGATTTCGAGGGGAATGTGGGAGCGAGTGCTCCTGATTTATATTTAAAAATATCGAGAGTTTGCAGCTGTTTAAATTCCTGCTAGGTGAGTTTTTAACGTTGAGAAATGTTTTAAAAAGAAAGGTGGGAGAGGCAGAAAACCTCATTGCATTTAAAAAGTACTTGGATGTGCACTTGAAGTACCGTAACCTACAGGGCCACGGATGAAGAGCTGGAAAGTGGGATCAGGCTCTCTTGGTTGGCCGGCCACAGACACGATGGGCCGATTGGTCTCCGTCTATGCATTAATTTCTGTGACTCGAGGGCCCCTGTTTCTGGGTGCCATTCCTTGAATTGGCTATAGAGAGTGGTGATGAGCAGTTCGGGCTTTGCCAAGTGCCTTGGCTGTTGGTTGAATAAAACCTGTGATAAATGTGCATCTATTGAACAATGTGCGGAATTGATTTCACAAGTGATGAGGAGCCAAATAAGTTGCAAATGACCGTGTTGCAATTGACTTTCTCGTGCTTCCTTTTTTCCTCCTTTCCATCCATCTCCACTGTAGGATACTGGGAAATCCATATTCTCTTTTTAATAGAATAATTGTAAAATGTTCAAGCATGGTATACTTGTGCCTTTATACCATGCATTTTTTAATGCTCTCTCCACAGGTATTTAGTAACTATTGAAAATCCTATTTGCGTGCTCAGAAGGAACAGGTGACTTTGACCTCTAGTTCCCAAAGCTCTCCCCCACTGGAGGTTTTCCTCACCATGTCTGGGTCTGTTGTAGACTCGTTGATAGAGATCCTTAGAATGGAGAGGTTTGGGGGAGATTTGATGGGGGTGTTCAAAATCTTGAGGGGGGGGGGGAAAGAGAGTGTTTCTGGTGGCGGATGGGTTGGTAACCAGAGGATACAGATTTTTGACTGGCAAAGGAACCTCGCCCCCCCCCTTATAATCTGAGGGAACTGAAGCTAGTATCTGGAAAGCTGTCCCAGCTTTGACACAGATTGGGGGATCAAACCTGGGTGGGTCAGCTACTCACTGTCTTAACTAGGTGACGCTGTAATGGGGAGTGGTGAAGGACCTGAAAAGGTGGGAGAAAATAAGTCGGTGTCTGTAAAGGTGAAGGTACTTTGGCTTTAGATATTTTGGCTGCCATTGTTTCATTTGAAGAAACTATGAACAAAATAATATTCAGATGCGCCTCCTTCTCCCCTCCTGCCCTCCAAAAAAGTGGCTGTGGGTAAATGTACGGCTTGGTTTGGCTTTTAGTTGTACGGACCAAAAAAGAATGTGCTTTTATGTAGTAGGTTGCCACTTCCTCAGGATACCTTGAACCATCCAGTAAATTTAAATGTAGTCATTTTTGTTACCTAGACAGACATGGCCACCAATTTACATGCAGTAAGATACCATGCAAAGCAAATGAGATGAATGTTTAGTTAATGTGTATTTCAATAGTGTTTGAGAGAGGGTGTTGGCCAAGGGAAACTCCCTGCTCCCTTTGGACTGGTGCCTTGAGATCTTTTGTGTCCACTTGACCAGGTAGATGGGGCCTCGGTTTAACGTCTCAACCGAATGATGGCGGCCCCGGGTTTGATGTGAGGTCTATGCTGAGTTGGCCAATTTTGGCTGGGGTTTTGGTATGCACGGCAGAAGGGCTTGCTGGGAATGGGCAGAGCTGTGGTTTGTTGTTATGGCCCCCGTATTGGAGTGGCTCTGTACCAACACCCACAGTGCACTTGCTCTCACTTGCAAAGAATGGGCCCATTGTGTGACCATACAGGAATCCAGATAGCTATTGTGGAACCCTAACTTTGTGTGGGTCGCTGCCCTCCGGGGAGGAATGATATGGGTAGAAGATTGTAAGCAAGAGAGTGTTTCATATGGTTAACCCCTTCTGTTAGTTATCATTCCATTGAGTTTGTCTGTTTTTGTAAAGGGATTGGAAATCTTTGTACGGGACATAAGATTTCTTGGTAATCCAGTGTAGCTAATTACTGTATGATAAACCTGCTATCCTATTGCTGCTTTTATGAGGACATCAGTGTGAATATAAACGGTCACGGTCCGCAGAATATTAATCATGGACACAAATTAAATCGATAAATAACACCTTTTATAGTGCTGTTGAAACGTCTCAAAGCTTCACACAGTAAATTTATTTTTGGAGCACACTGTTACATAGATTGATGCACTAGGTTGATTCCTGGGATGAGAGCGTTGTCCTTTTGAGGAGAGTTTGAGTAGAATGGGCCTATAATCTCTGGAGATGAGAAGAATAGGAGTGATCTCATTGAAATATAAGATTCTGAGGGGGATTGACAGGGTAGATGTTTTCCCCTGACTTGGGGAATCTAGAACCAGGAGGCGCAGTCTCAGGATAAGAGGTCAGCCATTTATGACTGAGATGAGGAGGAATTTCTTCACTCAGAGGGCTGTGAATCTTTGGAATTCTCTACCCCAGAGGGCTGTGGATGCAGAGTGAGTATATTCAAGGCTGAGATAGATAGATTTTTGGACACTGAGAATCGAGGGATCTGGGGGATTGGGCGGGAAAGTGGAGTTGAGGTTGAAGATCAGCCATGATCTTATTGAATGGCGGAGCAGGCTCGAGGGGCCGTATAGCCAACTCCTGCTCCTAATTCTTATGGTTTTATGTATTTGCTCAGCAGCCATGTCCCACAAAGGTGAATGAGATCAACAGCTAGTTTGCTTGGTGGCATGTGTCAAGCGAGTAGCCCTTGATCCTCTTTGGGTCGTGCCATGGAATCTTTAACCTAAAATTGAACCAGAGTACGATGGCACTTCAGATGAACAGCACCACTGCAGCAGTGCAGCACTCCCTCTACTGTATTGGAGTATCCGCTTCGTTTGCGAGCTGTAGATGTGGGAATTGGACCTTCCACTTTGATCTAGAGGAGAGTGTGCTAAACCGAGCCAAGCTGAATGAACAAAACTTTTGTAATTAAGTGATAAAATTCCAACTAACTGGTGATTTTACAGCTGCGATTTCCCCCCCCCCCCCCCCTGAGATGCAGGTGACTGTTAATTACTTCTGTCACTTTTGTCTCTTAAAGCTGCATTTGGATCACCACTCTGTAATTACTGCACAGCCTCTATATAGAGACCTGGGATTGATTTCAAAGCTGTAATTTCACGTCCGGATTCAGCTAGCTGTTGCTGGATAATCTGAAACCCTCGATGTTCGGATCTTTGCAATAGCTGTACAACATCTTGCTTCACTGTTGTGGAATTCTGCGTCTTTATGGGTCCCTCCACTCCTAGTTTTATTCCCCTTCCACCTTTCCTGAGGTGCTGCTTTCCCTCTGGTTCCTTGTCCAAGTGGTCATCCTTCAACTGGAAGTCTAGGTTGTGAGGGTTAAAGGACGTTCAAGTGAGGGTCATCATATACTTGGCACTGTAGAACTGGTCATATAAACTCTTGCAGCACGTTTGGTCCGTCGTGCTTGTGCCGTCTCTTTGAAAGAGTCATCCAGTTAGCTCTTCCACACATTACCAGCGTTACGCAGTGTTTAGGAACGTGGGGATTTCCGGTCAAAATAAGACCAAGGTCCATCCAGTTCATCATCTCCCATCCTGGTAGTCACACACTACATTAATGGAGTTGCTGACTACTCACAGTGATCAATCTCGTATCAATGAGTCTACAGCCTGACACGAGGTGAGGAAAACCCTCAGAGATGGAGAGCTTTGGGAACCACAGGTTCAAAGTCACCTTTTCCTCCCGAGCTCGGAACACTCGCCGCATGGCTCATTTGGAATTGGTAACTCTGGTTAATTTCCTCGCAGAGTGTCAGCCGTGGCTCAGTGGGTTGAACTCTTGTCTGACTCAGAAGGTCGTAGGGTCAAGCTCCACTCCAGGCCTGTAATCTCGGCTGACATTCCTGTGTAGTACTGAAGGAAGTGGTGCACTGTCGGAGGTGCTGTCTTACAGATAAGACATTAAACCGAAGCCCCGCCTGCTTGATCTGGTGGATGTAAAAGATCCTGCAGCATTATTTGAAGAACAGCAGGGCAGTTCTCCCAATGTCTTTGCCAATACCCTCAACCAACACCACCAAAGTGGGTTATCTGGTCTTTTGTCTCATTGCTGTTGTGTGGGATCTTACTGTGTGCAAATTAGCTTCTATGTATTACCTACAAAACAAGTGACTACACGTCAAACATCATTTATTGGCTGTAAAGTGAAAAGCACTTAATAAATGCAAGATGGTTCATCATAGCTGAGGTGACTTGGCAGAGAATGGAGATCGCTCTTTCTGATGCACGTACGCATGCGACCATGGAGGGACTGGGAGAATGCTTGGGGGAAGAATGGTGGGTTTTTTCCTCCATGATGTGAGAATGAAGATGCAAGAGAGTGATGGAGTTTTTCCTATGACACTTTCGGATTGTGGCTGTAATGATGGTTTCCTTGAGTGTGTCAGGGAGGTGTCGAGGGAACTTCAACAGTGCTATAGGAAGGAGGGTGAGGTTGGGGGCATTGAGCAGAGTTGTAGCAGAGTCGGGGTGAAAGTTTGAGAAGGGGGAGTTGCTGATATTTCAAATTTCATCACATTAAATGTGTACCAGTAAGCTTCTACTTTTGGAAGTCAGTGACTGAACTTCGGAAGCATTTAATCCTCACGAGCACTTTCACTTTAAAAGCTCTTTATCTGAATGCATGCAGCATCCGTAACAAAATAGATGAGTTGACGGCACAAATAGATACAAATGGGTATGATCTGATAGCCTTTACACAGACGTGGTTGCAAGGTGACCTGGACTTGGAACTAAATATTCAGGGGTATTTGACAATTCGGAAGGACAGACGGAAAGGAAAAGGAAGTGGGTAGCTCC
Organism: Pristiophorus japonicus; assembly: GCF_044704955.1. NCBI lineage: Eukaryota > Metazoa > Chordata > Chondrichthyes > Pristiophoridae > Pristiophorus > Pristiophorus japonicus. The sequence goes on from NC_091989.1 coordinate 193,178,587, forward strand.
TTTACTAAAGGATGAGATCAGTGCGTTAGTGAGCAATATTGGTTCAGAAGATCAAGATGTTGAATCTGTTTGGGTGGAGGTGAGGAATAATAAGGGAAAAAGTCGCTGGTGGGTGTAGTCTATAGGTCCCCTAACAGTAACTACGCTGTTGGATGGAGTATAAATTGAGAAATAATGGAGGCTTGTAAAAAAGAAATGGCAATAATCATGGGCGATTTTAACCTTCATATTGATTGGACAAATCAAATTGGCCAGGATAGCCTTGGGGAAGAGTTCATTAAGTGTATCTGGGATAGTTTCTTTGAACAATAAGTTGCGGAACCAACTGTTAATACGGATTCTTTTCCCTCAATCTGGTTCAGCGAATACACTGAGTCGAACACCGTAGCCGCTTATAACAAAGCAGACTTTATTAATTGTTTCACCGGCCGGGACTTATCAGAACAAAGGAACGCTCTCCCTCAGAGTGCGCTCACTCCCCTCAGACAAGCCCCGTTACAATTTAGGGGCGCAACGGTTATACACTTTCGGTACGTAATACAATTGAGTGACATTCAGTTCACCCTATCCTTTTGTAATCCCTCCTTCCCTCTGTCCACTCATGAGCCGACACCTGGCCTTCCCTGCCCAATTAGGTACGGGCAAGTGGTTACGTGTAATAGCAACTGTTTTTACACAGAGCTTTTTACTCTTGTTATTGTTACAATTTTACTGGCGTGACGAGTAACCAAGACCTTGAGCAAGTCTGCTATTTGTGCCAATGTTGTAACATTTGCAGTCTGACATTCTTTTGGTTATTCTTCCATGATTCCTTTGTTCACTTCACTGTCTCTATACATTTTCGCACATTCTCATTCCCCCCTTTTATCATTCCATGATAATCTTTAGGATTATTCCAGGAGTATCGTATCGGGAATGTAAGTGCGACATTCAGATCCTATCAGAGCACACGTTCCCCCTTTCTCAGCTAACAGATAATCGAGGGCCATTCGGTTTTGTAATGCTACGGTCCGTATCGCTTCCATTTCGGCCGTGATGTCCTCCAGAACTTCAGCAGTATAGTTAGCTATCTGTTCCAATACCCTTTCTAGGTTCTGTACTTCATCCATGGTGCGTCCTATCCAGAATGGGAACATCATGACCCCAAAGAACCTTTCGGCGGGGGTGAGGGCTCGCCTGTGTTGGCTGGAGGCATGTGCTTCCGCCAGGGTATGTGTTTGCCGCACAAATGGCACCACATATCCCAAATAGCAGGAACCTGTCCGGGGTCCCAAGACTGGGCCCACAGACCTCCACCTGTTCTATTCGGAAGGTGAGAGAGGATAGTGACTCGTGCACCTGTTGTGATGTTGAGGTTGTGTGGGCAATCGTTGTACCCTATGATATGTCCCTTGCTACTGGTGTCATTTCGGGTTAAACATATGGTCCCGGTTGGCCTCCCGATCCCCGAGGTATTGGTCAGGACTAAGAATGGGGGTTCCTTTTTATGGTCATATAGGGTGGTTGGTACCATCCCTGGAACGTTTGACTAATGGGGTACCCAGCACTCTCCCACTCGGTGACGTCCCCGTGGTTGTCCACACGGTAATGGTATGATGCTCCTCCTGCCCTCCGTGATCCCTCTCTTAACCCGCCTTTCATCTTTCGTATTTGCATTGGCCCCCCTCCTCTCATGCTAGTCTGGCTCAGAAGCCACTTGACAGTCTCAGTTAGGGTCAGTGGAACGGGGCGCAAAGAAATTCCCCCCCCTGGAATGCATAGGGACACGCGAGCACACCCAGCAACTAGAAAAGTTATACAAAAAGGTGTTTACATGGAGCTCTCGCTTCCCACGCGCCGCACTTGACGTACACCAACGCTACTGTACAGACTGTGGCACACGGACACAGTTTCATCTTATCGCTCTAGGTTAACAATTACTCGAGAACAAAATGTTTCTTGTAGCGTCTCTATGGACAAGGATAAATAGTCCGAATATTTTGCTGATTCAAAGAGTTCGTTTTCTCGCCTCTCTTCTCAGGTCACCGTCGGTGTTGCTGGTTGTCTATCACTACGGGCAGGGGTTAAACTGTTCTCCTCGGGACCCACTCAGTTAGTCGGGACGCTCCTAGGAAAGATCTTATTCAGCTATGGAGAAGAGGAAGTCTGGAACAGAAACAGGAGTTAGAATAACCAGTAAAATAGGTTCGTTAGAGGGTGATGAGCTTGCAGTGGTGCAGGTGTACTCAGGCACTTCTCCCCTCAACCTTAGCTGCAGTGAGGGTAGTAAGTAACACCTGAAAAGACCCCTCCCATCGTGGCTCTAATCCTCTCCGAATCCATTTCTTAATCAGGGCCACGAGGGACGATTCGGGTAAAACTGGGAGGTCGAGGTGAGCATCTCAAACCTGGTTGTGGGCTATTCGCAGAGCCTGAGTCAGGGAAAGAACATAGGTGGTCATTTTCTCAGTCATGTGGTGGAATTGGACAGTGGAGGGAACATTCTGATTCCAGGGGGTCCTAAGGGGCCTACCATAAATGACCTCAGCGGGGGTCAGTCTCGCCTTACCGGTGGGAGTAGTTCGGATCTGGAATAGTGCTATGGGAAGGAGTTTGAGTCAATTGAGTCCGGTTGATGCTACCAGTTTTGCAAGCTTGGTTTTAAGAGTTTGACTAGCACGTTCAACTAATCCCGCAGCTTGGGGTCGGTAGGCACAATGCAGCTGCTGGTTAATGCGCATCTGGGAACAGAATTCTTTGTTAACTTGGCCAATAAAGTGAGGGCCATTATCGGAACTCAGTCGAGCTGGGATACCATATCTAGGAACAATTTCCCTCATTAACACCTTAACAACAATTTGAGCCTTATTGTCCAGGGTAGGGTAGGCTTCGATCCATTTGTTAAACACATCTACTATTACTAATACATATTTGTAACACTGAACTCTTTGCAACTCAATGTCGTCCAACTGCAAGGTCTCAAAGGGACCTTCTGGTAGGGGCGTCTTACCCCAATCACAGGGGACTCCCTTCCCTGGATTATGCTGTTGGCAAACAAGGCAGCGACTACTGATGTTCTGGGCCAGCGCCTGGAGTCTAGGGTGCCACCAAGTGGCCAAAAGCGTGTCACTTGTTGTCCTTGCTCCACAATGAGTAGCAAAGTGCATACATTCAATAACCCATAGGGCCAACTCGTCAGACATGCAAGTCTGTTCCGCGGGAGTGGTCCAGAGTTTAGAAACATTGTCATAAGTACATCCATAATCTTTCCACAACAGTTTATCTTTTTCAGGAGCGTCCTCCTGTGCTTTAATGACGTCTTGGATGGTTGGCATTGGTTTTTCCCGAGGCTGACTTATTTTTTGCAAGGTTTTAGTCTGACTCATCTTTTATCCATGCATGTCGAGGTCACTCCGTGAAATCGGAGGTCAGGGTTAGGATGGGTTTGTGGATTCCCCACCGTGGGGTACATTGGCTCTTTTGCCACAGGTGATGGTGCTATGGCTGTGCACTGTACTATCTGTATCTGTCTGGTCCCGTTTTTTTAAATCTCTTTCAGCTTATTTATCTTAGCCTTTTAACTCTTCAATTTGTTTTGTTTGAGTCAAGTATTATTACATAAGCTAGTTCTATTTTATTCTGACTATCCCATCATTTCCTTTATCTGTCAGGTGAGTCTTTATTCTATTAAGAAATCCAAATTAATAATGTTCAGTATAAAACGGCTGTCAATGGAAAGGGTTAACTCCTTTACAGGTTTGTAAGAAGACCTGATGTCATTACGTGACTTCACGTAATCATCTGAGAAAAAAGTCTTTGTGCCTTCAAAACTTGCTTAGAAATTAGGAATCCGTTAAACAGCAGAAATCATTAGTAAAGCCGTCATAATAAAAGTCTTCTCATCAGGAAAGGCAGCATTTTAGATTAAACTCCAATTTTTTTAAACTTCTAATTCAAGTACTTGCCAAAGATTTTTTAAAAATTGATTTAAAACGAGACCACACATTTTTAATAGCTATTTGTTTACTGAAATTCAATTTCGTCATCAGCCTCGGTCAATGCAAGGCCAACCATTTGACTACGTAGTCTATCAATACCCTTTTCAGAGGTCCGAGTGGAGCTCTTGGTATGTTTTTCGTGCGCGCACTCTTTCTTTAAGACGTCTACGGTTTTAACATGTCCTCCTTCTGTCAATGAGAGTCCTAATTTAATGGCATTCACCTGCCAACTTGACAGAAGTGATGCATCTTTTCAAACTGCAGTGGAACTTTCTCTCAATTTAAAATCATTATCAATGGAGAGTGTCTTTTACCTCTTCCAAAATTTTTTCAATTAAGCCAATATCTTTTACATAGCAAATATCAGCTAGTATTATGTCCTTTTCCATCTCAACACTTTTTTTTTCTCCTTTCAGCACCTATTTAGTACGTTACGTCTTTTTTTTTAAGATCTCCTTTCTTCAAATTAGGTTTTGTATTTTACACAGAGGGCTCGCGTCTCGGTAAATTTGTTAATTTAAAATCATCAGACAATCGAAGACACTTTTTCTTTCAAATTCGTTCAATTTGTTTTCTTTCAAGGTTGCGTCTTTTTTTCCGTCTTTTCCATAACTAGAGGGGAGTCTGGCACGTAGGCTGAGAGGGCTGCTTTTCGTTATCTCAATCTTTGAAGTTTCAAGGTCGTTACAATGTCTCTTCTAAACTGCTAAAGCTTGCTGTTTTTAACATTTTTCAAAAAGTCCCTTTTACACCTTCGCAGATAGCTGGCCACTCGCCGAGGAGTTTGACCTGATCCCTGAAGGTATTTCTAGATTGTTTCTAAACCTTTTAGTTTTATATCTCCTATTTTCTTTAAGAGATCAGATTTAATATAATTTTTTTTTTGAATCCACCTCAGTATTTTGCTGTGCCTTCTCTGAATATCTCAAAATCCCAATTCAAACTTTGTAATTTCAATCTTTATTTAAAACTTTTTTTTGAGCTTAGAAGCTTTTTTTTTAAAAGGCATTCTTTATCTCATTCCGAGACTAAATTTATGTCTTTCAACCCAATGTAATCAATCATTGCATGTTTTTTTTCGACAAGTAAGTGAACGTGTCAAATAAATTCTTTTTTTTTCAACCACCGGGGCCATGTATTTTTTATCCTTTACTCAACAAACCTATCCTTTGTGCATTTCCTAGCTCCGTAACTTATCATCCGAATATATCCACACCTGCGTTCCTAACTTAAAATGTAATTCAATAAGGTTCACACACTCAAACTTCCCACATACAGGACAACACTACAAAGGGTTAAAAAAAACTTTCACTCTGTTTGAAAAATTGGGTGGAGCTAAAACAAACCACAACACCCCGGTTTCCCAAACAGGCTTTCATTCTGCAGTCAAAATCACACAAGTACTTCTCATTCAAAACAGACGTTCACAAAAGTCTCTCTTCTTTCCTATTAATTGTTTTGGCCGGCTCTATTTTTGGATCCATGATCTTTCAGGGAATTTGTAGTTTTATCTAAATTACCCATCCTTGCGTCGGCCCGCGTAGGATCAGGGTCCTAATTAATCCCGATTGTCCCCGCGTCGCCCTGCGGTGGTTTAAGTTATCTTATCCAGAGCCTAGGCGGACCAAGTGATATACAAGATCGACGCCGTACCTAGAATAAGTACAATTTTAAATTTACACAGTCCCGCGTCGCCCAGCGGCTTAATTTTATGTAATTCCCTAACCTCCGCGTCGCCGCGCGATTGTCTATTCCATTTTTCTTCCGCGTCACCCCGCGGTTTTCCTGTTCATGTCGCCGTGCGATAAGCCTTACTTAATTTGTTCTAGGTTCCAGATTTCCCTATCCTTCCGCGTCGCCGCGTGATTTCCCTATCCTTCCCTATCCTATGTTTAGAAGATATTCGCCAGATTGACCTGGATCTCGTTCAGACGCTACCTGAGAACCAGCGAGTGGCCAAACTTTCCTCAGACTTTTGGAACTGAAGGAAACTGAAGTGGTATTTAAAGTATACTCACTCCAGTGGCCACTTTCCTCCCGTCTCGTCCAAGGCTAGTCTGGCTCTTAATTCGCAGGTTTTCGGCAGTCGTCTATTGAGATCCCACTTCTGACACTAAATGTTAATACGGATTCTTTTCCCTCAATCTGGTTCAGCGAATACACTGAGTCGAACACCGTAGCCGCTTATAACAAAGCAGACTTTATTAATTGTTTCACCGGCCGGGACTTATCAGAACAAAGGAATGCTCTCCCTCAGAGTGCTCTCCCTCAGAGTGCGCTCACTCCCCGTTACAATGTAGGGGCGCAACGGTTATACACTTTCGGTACGTAATACAATTGAGTGACATTCAGTTCACCCGATCCTTTTGCGATCCCTCCTTCCCTCTGTCCACTCATGAGCCGACACCTGGCCTTCCCTGCCCAATTAGGTACGGGCAAGTGGTTATGTGTAATAGCAACTGTTTTTACACAAAGAGCTTTTCACCCTTGTTATTGTTACAATTTTACTGGCGTGACGAGTAACCAAGACTTTGAGCAAGTCTGCTATTTGTGCCAATGTTGTAACATTTGCAGTCTGACATTCTTTTGGTTATTCTTCCATGATTCCTTTGTTCACTTCACTGTCTCTATACATTTTCGCACATTCTCACAACCAGGGAGCAGGCTATCTTAGATCTGGTCCTGTGTAATGAGACAGGATTAATAAATGATCTCCTAGTAAAGGATCCCCATTGGAATGAGTGACTGTAGCATGGTTAAATTTCAAATTCAGTTGGAGGGCGAGAAAGTTGCATCTCAAACCAGTGTCCTAAGCTTAAATAAAGGAGATTACAAAGGTATGAAGGCAGAGTTGGCTAAAGTGGACTGGGAAAATAGATTAAGGTGTGTGACGGTTGATGAGCAGTTGCAGACATTTAAGGAGATATTTCATAACTCAACAGAAATATATTCCAATGAGAAGGAAAGACTGTAAGAGAAGGGATAACCATCCGTGGCTAACTAAGGAAATAAGGGATGGTATCAAATTGAAAACAAGGGCATACAATGTGGCCAAGACTAGTGGAAGGCCAGAGGATTGGGAAACGTTTGAAAGCCAGCAAAGAGCAACTAAAAAATTAATAGAGAGGGAAGATAGATTATGAAAGTAAACTAGCACGAAATATAAAAACAGATAGTAAGAGTTTCTGCAGGTACCTAAAAAGGAAAAGAGTGGCTAAAGTAAATGTTGGTCCCTTAGAGGATGAGACTGGGGAATTAATAATGGGGAACAGAGAAATGGCAGAGACTTTGAACAAATATTTTATATCGGTCTTCACGTTAGAAGACACTAAAAACATCCCAATAGTGGATAATCAAGGGACTATAGGGAGGGAGGAACTAAATACAATCACTATCACTAAAGTGGTAGTATTCGGCAAAATAATGGGACTAAAGGCAGACAAGTCCCCTGGATCTGATGGCTTACATTCTAGGGTCTTAAAAGAAGTGGCTGCAGACCAAAATTTTCTGGATTCTGGTGAGGTCCCAGCGGATTGGAAAACCCAAATGTTTAAAAAAGGCAGACAAAAAGCAGGAAACTAAAGACCGGTTAGCCTAATCTGTCGTTGGGGAAAATGCAGGAGCCCATTATTAAGGAAGCAGTAGCGGAACATTTGGAAAAGCATAATTCAATCAAGCAGAGTCAGCGTGGTTTCATGAAAGGGAAATCATGTTTGACAAATTTGCTGGAGTTCTTTGAGGATGTAACGAGCAGTGTGGATAAAGGGGATCCAATGGATGTGGTGTATTTGGATTTCCAGAAGGCATTCGATAAGGTGCCATATAAAAGGTTACTGCACAAGATAAAAGTTCACGGGGTTGGGGGTAATATATTAGCATGGATAGAGGATTGGCTAACAGAAACAGAGAGTCGGGATAAATGGCAACCAGTAACTAGTGGGCTATATTAATCTATATCAATGACGTGGATGAAGGGACCGAGTATAATGTAGCCATCTTTGCTGATACAAAGATGGGTGGGAAAGCAAATTGTGAGGACACACAAAATCTACACAGGGATATAGACAGGCTAAGTGAGTGGTCAAAAATTTGGCAGATGGTGTATAATGTGGGAAAATGTGAGGTTATCCACTTTGGCAAAAAACCCCAGAAAAGCAAGTACAGCAAGTAATCAGGAAGGCAAATAGAATGTTGGCCTTTATTGCAAGGTAGATAGAGTATAAAAGCAGAGAAGTCCTGCTACCACTGTACAGGGTATTGGTGAGGCCACACCTAGAGTACTGTGTACAGTTTTGGTCTCCGTATTTAAGGAACGATATACCCTGTACTTGCATTGGAGACTGTTCAGAGAAGGTTCACTAGGTTGATTCCGGAGATGAGGGGGGTTGACTTATGAAGATAGGTTGGGCCTATACTCATTGGAGTTCAGAAGAATGAGGGGTGATCTTATCGAAACATAAGATAATGAGGGCGCTTGACAAGGGGGTTGCAGAGAGGATATTTCCACTCATGGGGAAACTAAGACTAGGGAATATAGTCTCAGAATAAGGGGCCTCTCATTTAAAACTAAGATGAGGAGAAATTTCTTCTGAGGGTTGTAAATCTGTGGAATTCTCTGCCCAAGAGAGCTGTGGAGGCTAGGTCATTGAATATATTTAAGGTGGAGAGAGAGACAGATTATTGAACGATAAGGGAGTCAAGGGTTATGAGAAGCGGGCAGGGAAGTGGAGTTGAGTCTATGATCTTATTAAATGGCAGAGCAGGCTCGAGGGGCCAAATGACCTTTTCCTGCTTCTATTTCTTATGTTCTTATCCCTGGTATGTTGTTTGCAAACCAAATATGGATGGATAGTGTAGCTCACTAACCGTTGTATTTATGTGGCAATGCTTTTGTGTTCCTTCCCAGCCAAGCCCTTTTGCTCTGTTTTGCTGGGTTACTTATTTCATAGTATCAGAACAGCACAGAAGGAGGCCATTCGGCCCATCGTGCTCGTGCTGGCTCTTTGAAAGTGCAGTCATGTCAGTCCCACACCCCTTGTGTTTTGTCCGTAACCCTGTAAATTCCTCATCCTCCAACTATCTGTCCAACTCCCTATTAAAATGTATTGATGCAATCAGCTTGCATTTGTTGTGGTGGAGAGCTGAATTAGTGATCTGTGTTTGAGCTAGACAGTGCCAGTGGTCCAGAGTTATTCCCCATTCCTTCAAACGCGATATGATTGACCACTTGGTGCATTATAGGAAAATAAAGGAGATCGGGGGTACATCGCACCAATCTCTGCTTGCCAACTGACCCTGTATATTGCCGCTTAGCAGTTTGTACCTTGCCGTAATCTTTGTTCAGGGCTCCCATGTGGCTGAGCAAGGTCACTGGTGCGTAACTCTTGGCATATAAAAAAAACCTTGCATTTATATAGAGCCTTTCATGTCCTCCGCACATCCCAAAGTGCTTTACAGCCAATGAAGTACTTTTTGAAGTGTAGGTACTGTTATAATGTAGAAAACACGGCAGCCAATTTGTGCACAGCAAGCTCCCACAAACAGCAATGTGATGATGATCAGATACTCTGTTTTTTTTTAAAATGTTGATTAAGACATAAAGATTATCCAGGACACCCCGGGATAACTCCCCTGCTCCTCTTTGAAATAGTGCCATGGGATCTAAGACCAAGGCCCTAAGTTTTGGAATTCCCTTCCTAAACCTCTATGACTCTCTCTCCTCCTTTAAGACGCTGCTTAAAACCCACAGCTCAACAATTGAAATAACCGTGCATGTGCGAGAAGTTGAATGAGCCATGCCGTTAAAGTGCCCTTGCGCACCAAAAAAAATTACAGGGTACATTGCGTGGGACATTTTTCCTATGTAAAAGACGCTATATAAATGCAAGTGGTTGTTGTATTCCTGTCGCACGGAATCTGCCTTTTCCCCAGATACCTGGTTATTGATTCTGCCCTGCGCTGAGCACCTGGTGGTTGGCTTTAACACTGTGAATGAGCTGCGGATAAAGACTTGAAAAGCTGCTTTGTGCAGAGGATTTCAGTACTGCTGAGTGGCAGACACGCTGAAGCACTTTAGCTGCTTTTAAGTGATAAATGATGAGTGTTGAATTTTGTGATGCTGAGACATTAACAAAGCAAAGTATTACTTGGCTGCATCTCTTTCCATCCAATTCCCGTTGCTTATTTTTACACTGGCCTCATGACCACTCTTAAGGGAGCCTCTCAAATTGTCGCAGCAGCTAATAACTCCATGTTGGTGTGGGTGGTTCCGATTCCACCACTGTTAAAGCATTGGCGTTTGAAGTGCAACAATTATTTTCCGGGATTCCTGTGTCACGGTGTCCCAGCGCTGTACAGTGTTTGATTCACTTCAAGTTGAAGCACCGTAAACCCATTTAGTGAAGTAAATTGTCGTCGTCATCATCATAGGCAGTCCCTCGGAATCGAGGAGTACTTGCTTCCACTCCTGAAGTGAGTTCTTTGTTGGCTGAACAGTCCAATACGAGAGCCACAGACTCTGTCACAGGTGGGGCAGACAGTCATTGAGGGAAGGGGTGGGTGGGACTGGTTTGCCGCACAATCTTTCTGCTGCCTGCGCTTGCTTTCTGCATGCGCTCAGCGTTGAGACTCGAAGTGCTCAGCGCCCTCCCGGATGCACTTTCTCCACTTAGAGTGGTCTTTGGCCAGGGACTTCCAGCTGTCGGTGGGGATGTCGCACTTTTTCAGGGAGGCTTTGAGGGTGTCCTTGTAATATTTCCGCTGCCCACTTTTGGCTAAATTGTACAAACTGCCTCTGTATACAAGTGTGTTACATGGAAAATGAAGCCTTTGATAACTATTTGCATTCACTCATTCCTTTGCTGCATGTTCTGTGCATCCCCTGGGGTTATTTTGTTGCTAGCTCTACTGTCAATCTCTCTCTGTTCTAGACAGACCAACAGATATGCCTTATTTCTAATATTTTTCTGCCACTTTTCTCCTCCCTGCTCTCTTGATGTTAACTCCTTGTTGGTGTTATGGGTGCAGGAGCACTGGTCACGTTCCTTTACATTTCCTCATACATGACCCTTCCTAGTAACAAGGTTGTGGGTTCAAATCCCAGTCGGCCGATACTCCCAACGTAGTACTGAGGGAGTGCTGCACTGTCGAAGGTCCCGTCTTTCGGATGAGACATTAAACCGAGACCCCGTCTGTCCCCTCGGGTCGATGTAAAAGATCCCTGAGCAGTCTTTTGAAGAAGAGCAGGGGAGTTATCCCCGGTGTCCTGGCCAATATTTATCCCTTAATCACCATCACTAAAACAGATTATCTGGTCATTATCACAATGCTGCTCGTGGGGGCTTGCTGTGTGCAAATTGGCTGCTGTGATTCCTACATTACAACAATGACTGCACTTCAAAAAGTCCATCGTTGGCTGTAAGGCGCTTTGGGAGTCCGGAAGTCGTGAAAGGCGCTATAGAAATGAAAATCTTTTAATGTTTTTTTTGTTCCCTTAACCTCTGTTTTGTTCCCAGTAAATCAAACAACTCACCCCGTCACACTCTTTTTCCGCCCCCCCCCCCCCCCCCAATCTTTACCTTAATTACTTGAGCACTCAACAAATGCAGTAAAACGGGTTTCATTACAGAACCTGGCACTGCCAGCTGTTGGCCTGGAGACACTGATGGTACTGGAGGGTCAGCTGTACAGTGAGACACTTGTCATCAACATGGACAGTCGGGAATCAGAGCAAGATTGCCGATTTTTATGAAATGGAAGAGTAGCTCTGTGACATGGTGCCTTGTCCGTCTTTAGAAGGTTAAACCCTATCTTTCACTTTCAGGATCCTGACAGACCTATGTATTTGTTGCAGTTTTCTTTATTGCAAATCAATTCAGGTTGGAATTTCAGGCAAATAAAAAGAAAACGGCAGCATTCTCTTGGAGAATAATAGCTGGTGGTTAACAAGTGTACACAAAAAAATGATATAGAATTTACAGCACAGAAACGGGCCATTCGGCCCAACTAGTCTGTGCTGGTGTTTATTCCCTGCACGAGCCTCCTCCCACCCCTCTCCATCTCACCCTATCAGCATATCCTTCTATTCCTTTCTCCCTCTTGTTTATCTAGCTTCCCCTTAAATGTCTATATTATTCGTCTCAACCCCTCCCTGTAGTAGAGAGTTGCACATTCTCACCACTCTCTGGATAATGAAATTTCTCCTGAATTTCCTGTTGGATCGCCTTGTATTAGGCAACACCACCTGAATGACCCGATGCTACAAAGGTGAGTAACTCACTGGCGGAAGGGTCGAGAACCAGAAGACACAGATTTGAGGTGATTGGCAAAAGAACCAAAGATGACATGAGGAAAATCCTTTTTATGCAGCGAGTGGTTAGGATCTGGAATGCGCTGCCTGAGAGGGTGTTGGAGGCAGACTCAATCATGGCTTTCAAAAGTGAATTGGATAAGTACCTGAAGGAAAAAAATTTGCAGGGCTACGGGGAAAGGGCGGGGGAGTGGGACCAGGTGAAGTGCTCTTGCAGAGAGCCGGCACGGGCTCGACAGGCCGAATGGCGGCCTTCTGTGCTGCCACCATTCTATGATTCTATAAGAAACTAATGGATAAATATTTAGGGGACAGTCATTTTTTTTCTGTCGATAAACTCCTCTCCTGAAGATGTCGAGACTTGCTGAGATGCAGCCCCACAGATGGCAGTCATCCTCCAGTACTTCGACCAATTGGCTATTTAAGTGTGAGCTCGATGATATAGGCCAGATATTTGACTGGTGGGCATCAGAAGTGAGCCTGATTGGATCTTTAAGTATGAGTGTTCTGTGTATTGATAGAGATTAAGAATGGAGGGTTCTGGGCTATTTTTTCTCTTTCCTCCTCCTTCACCGCCCTCCCACTCACCCCCACAGACTTGCGTGTTGAGATCACTAAATGCCTCTAACTGCTGCCTCAGGTGAGATCCGCTAACTCAGTAGAAATGGTGTCAAACTAACAGCCCCCATAGTCTGTATGACTTAGCTGTTCATTAATTGAGCTATATGGGGATCCTGAGATTCATGAATAGAGATATAGAGTACAAAAGCAAGGAAGATATGATGAACCTTTATAAAACACTGGTTCGACCACAACTGGAGTATTGTGTCCAATTCTGGGCACCGCACTTTAGGAAGGATGCCGAAAAGATTTACATGCATGGTTCCAGGGATGAGGGACTTCAGTTACGTGGATAGACTGGAGAAGCTGGGGTTGTTCTCCTTGGAGCAGAGAAGGTTAAGAGGAGATTTGATTGAGGTGATCAAAATCATGAGGGGTCTAATCAGAGTAGATAGAGAGAAACTGTTCCATTGGTGGAAGGGTTAAGAAGCAGAGGACACAGATTCAAGGTGATTTGCAGAAGAACCAAAGGCGACATGAGAAACTTTTAACGCAGTGAGTAGTTATGGGATACATTGCCTGAAAGGGTGGTAGAGGCAGACTCAATCACATGAGAGTGAGTGCATGAAAGAAAAAAAATTGCAGAACTACAGAGAAAGGGCGGGGGAGTGCTCTTGCAGAGAGCCGGCACGGGCTCGACGGGCCTCCTTCTGTGCTGCAACCATTCTGCGATTCTATTGGGGGGTTGTACTTTGAAGGGGAAGTGGAAAAGTCACATCTCTGATCATCAATTTCTTTTTAATAAATAGTCCCAAATGCAAACCATCTGAGTAGGTTCTCCTCTCTGGATTAAATGTGTTAATCGCACCAACGCTCTTCTTGATCTTCCTTACTGCAATGCTACATCTCACTCTCAACAAGCTTCCCGCTGGAGTGGAACTAAACTATAGAACCAATGGGAACCTGTTCAACCTTCGGTGCCTCCAGGCCGGATCCAATACTGCCCCATCCTCTGTCATCGAACTACAGTACGCGGACGTCGCTTGCATCTGCGCATACTCGGAGACCGAACTCCAAGCCATCGTCAATACCTTGACCGAGGTGTACGAAAGCATGGGCCTTACACTAAACATCCGTAAGACAAAGGTCCTCCACCAACCTGACCCTGCCACACAGCACTGCCTCCCCCCCACCCCCCATACCCCCCGGACATCAAGATCCACGGTGTGGCCTTGGACAACGTGGACCATTTTTCATACCTCCGAAGCCTACTATCAGCAAGGGCAGGCATCGATGACTAGGTCCAACAACGCCGCCAGTGTGCCAGCGCAGTATTCAGTCGCCTGAGGAAGAGAGTATTTCAAGACCAGGACCTTAAATCTGGCACCAAGCTTATGGTCTACAGGGCAGTAGTAATACCTGCCCTCCTGTATGGCTCAGAGACATGGACTATATCCATCTCAAAGCCCTGGAGAAGTACCACCGGCGCTGCCTCTGCAAAATCCTGCAAATCCACTGGGAGGATAGACGTACCAACATCAGTGTTCTCGCTCAGGCCAAAATCCCCAGCATCGAAGCACTGACCACGCTCGATCAGCTCCATTGGGTAGGCCACATCATCCACATGCTTGACACGAGACTCCCAAAGCAAGCGCTCTACTCTGAACTTCTACACGGTAAGCGAGTCCCAGGTGGGCAGAGAAAACATTTCAAGGACACCCTCAAAGCCTCCCTGAAAATGCAACTTCCCCACCGACACCTGGGAATCCCTGGCCAAAGACCGCCCTAAGTGGTGGAATAGCATCCGGGAGGGCGCTGAACACCTCTAGTCTCGTCGCCGAGAGCATGCAGAAAACAAGCGCAGACAGCGGAAGGAGCCACTGTGCGGCAAACCAGACTCCCCACCCACCCTTTCCTTCAACCACTGTCTGCCCCACCTGTAATTCCCGTATTGAACTGTTCAGTCACCTGAGAACTCACTTCAGGAGTGGAAGCAAGTCTTCCTCGATTCCGAGCGACTGCCTATGATGATGTGTTACTGGGCAAGTGAGGGAACAATAAGGACTGAATGAGGCAAGCCCTCTGGGGCCAGTTTTTTGAAGTATCGGCAAATATGCATCCAACAGAGGAAGCCATGAGGTAACTGGTAACGGATGTGGCGTTTGAGGGCAATAGAATTCCTGATAGTAAAACAACTGTAGCAGGGAACAAACAAAAACAAAAACAAAAACCCATGACCACAGACGGATTCGATGGAAACATAATTGAACGCAAGAGAAATCCAACTTCAACCCCACACCCTATAATTGCTGGTCGAGTCAGAGAACATAATAAATGTGACTTTAGAATGAAAGAAAGATCAGAAGAATGTGCATTGCATTGGGGAGATGGTATCGTAGTCTGACTGGTTGTGTGTTTACAGTAAATGATGGCGAGATAAAGCTATGATAAACTCACGAGACAATATTTGTACCAAGTCATGTGAAATCGAGGAACATCCAGAGAGACCCACATTACTTGTAAAGTACTCCTCAACACAGGGTGAAAACCACTTCAATCTATCTGCGAGTAGATATTCAAGGCTGTGAGCCATAGATTTTTGGACACTAAGGGAACCAAGGGATATGGGGATTGGGCAGGAAAGTGGAGTTGAGGTAGAAGATCAACCAAGATCTTATTGAATGGCGAAGCAGGCCTACTCCTTCTGTTATGTTAAATCAATGTTTGAAAAAAGTACACCATGTCTTTATGAAAATACCGCAGTGGGTTTGAACAAATGATCAAGCAGGGTTTTTATTTGGCTACGTTTCTCTTAACTCCTGAAGGTATTGACTCTGCTATCTGTTGTCTTGGGTTCAGTGACGTTAGTTGCTCTCATAAGTGGTCTTAGCTATTATTTTAATGGGAGTTGACTGCAATGTTCCCTGTAAGCTGCACTTTGTTCTGCGTGACCTGTTTCTTTCACTGCGCAGTATATGCAGTGGTGTTTAAAGCTGGTGAGCGGCCTGCTCTTACAGGGAACATTGGTTGACTCTCTGCTTTGTAGCTACTCGTATGGTTCCGTCTCTGGATTACTGGAGCATCCCCTTGTAATCGGGATTGGCTATTCCTGTCTTTCACACTTGTACTACTTCAATTACTCTGAAGTGGACCAACTAAAGACTTGCTAAGACGAGGCCAGGTACAAATTGTCGCGTTGTTTTATGCTTTGGAGCTTGAAGTACCAGTTGTAGTCAATTCCACTTGGATACAGTTTGCCTATACACAAACTTGTTTAATTTAACATTGCTGATTATCTAGTCTTCCACTCACGTCAGAGTTAGAAGGTTGTGAGTTCGAGTCCCACTCCAGAGACTTGAGCATAAAAATCTGGGCTGATTCTCCGAGTGCAGTGCAGAGGGAACGCTGCTCTGTCAGAGGTGCAGTGCAGAGGGAGCACTGCACTGTCGGAGGTGCAGTGCAGAGGGAGTGCTGCACTGTCGGAGGTGCAGTGCAGAGGGAGCGCTGCACTGTCGGAGGTGCCGTCTTTCGGAGGAGATGTTAAACCGAGGCCCCGTCTGCGTGCTCGGGTGGGTGTAAAAGATCCCATGACACTATTTTGAAGAGCAGTTGGTGTTATCCCTGGTGTCCTGGGCAAAATTTATCACCGATCACATAACTTTTTAAAAAAAAAAAATTTATCTGATCATTATCACATTGCGGTTTGTGGGGTTTTGCTGTGCAAAAATTGCCTGCCACGTTTCCTACATTATAACAGTGAGTACACTTCAAAAATACTTCATTGGCGCATTGGAATGTCCGGTGGTGGTGAAAGTTGCTATAGAAATGAAAGTCTTTATATTAACTAACTTTTATCCAGGTGACTTTTAAAAAAAAAACTTCGAGAATGCATGTTAGTTTTTTTTTAAAAAAGTAACTTTTTTTCAAATCCTTTGAGCGGGGAAAAATCCTAAAATGTGACACACCCGAGGAGCCGAGCAATGTTGTTACTGCCCCTCCATGTCTGTTCTTCATGCCTGAGGCAGCCTGTGTGCAGACAGGCAGCATTGATCATCATGGGTGTCACAGGTTGGCCTGAACCCGTCCTTACCTCACCTCCACATCTCTGTACTTAGTCGGTCCCTGTCATGGGGTAGCTATTCAGATTGGGCAACCTCGCAGTCAGTTTTAAAAAAGATCTTGTAAAATATTTTTCTCCCTTCACCATCTCTCCTGAGGGCTCTGACTCCTTGCTGTGGGGGGCAGTTTCATGAGTGCCAGTGATCCATCAGTACCTTGCTCAAATGACCATTCTTCGTGTGTGAACCTAGAGTATAAGCATGGCTGACTATTTAGCGGGGGGTTGCATCACCATCGCACCTGATCGTACCCTCACTTAACACCGATACGTTCACATTTCCAGTACAGGTCACAAGATAGCAATTGGGACCTTCAACACTGGAAGATCATTCCCTCCCTGGTCCTGAACTTTCTCTTTCGCGTCCCAGATTTCCTTTGGTCCTCTATTGGTGGCCGTGCCTTCAGCTGTCTAGAGCACCAAACTTTGGAATTCCTTCCATAGACCTCGCCGCCTCTGCATCCTCCTTTTAAGATGCTGCTTAAAATCTAGCTCTTTAATCAAACTTTTGGTCACTTGTCCTAACATCTCCTCCTGTGGCTTGGTATCAGATTTTGTTAAATGCTCCTGTGAAGCGCCTTGGGACGTTTTACTACTGTCAAAGACACTATATAAATATAGTTGTTGAGGTTAGAGGTGTTCAAGCGCCGCTCTTACTGCACACACGGTCATAGACTGGGATTGTCTTGACTCACTGCATGTCACCGTAACCACCTAAACCATGGGGGACCCCTGGCTGATTTTAATTCGCTCTCACGTGAACTACATCCAACTACAGAGGACCTACTGACATACACTTGCAGTACGGACCAGGAAATGCAGCTGCTGCCTTCTGGAAACTATTTCCGCCGATTGAGAATCTAGGACGAGGGGACATAGCTTAAAAATTAGAGCCAGACTTTTCAGGAGTGAAGTTTGGAAAGACTCTACACGCAAAGGGTGGTAGAAGTTTGGAACTCTCCTCTGCAAACTGCAGTTTTATGCAGGGTCAGTTGTTAGTTTAAAATCTTCCTTTGTGAAAATTGGAAACTTTCAAAGCTGAGTAATAGATTTTTGTTGGGTAAGAGTATTCAGGGTTACAGAACCAAGGCAGGTAAATTATGTTCAGCTATAGATCAGCCATGATCGAATGGAGTGGGGGAATCAGCTTGAGGGGCTTAATGACCTCCTCCTGTCCTGTTCCTATGGGTTAGTAACTTGCCAGTGTTACCAACTGAGGTTTGAGATCGGTTTTCGTGGGTTAATTTTAAAACTATTGAGTAAATGTGTGATTGTAATCTGTAGCCGCTCCCCCCCCCCCCCCCCCTCCCCGCCCCCGTGTTACTGTAGGGTTAACAATGTTGGAGGTAAAAACCATTGAACATTACATTTGTTGCAAAATAACTTACTGAATTGTTACCGCAGAATTTCTATTCATTATACCTTTCACAGAGTATGAAAGGAACACCATATTTTCCCAATTTACAGAAAATATTTAATATAATAGAAATATGCAGTGGATTTCACCCAATTCAGCACTGCGATTTTTGAAAATATTCCATCATAGGCGGTCCCTCAAACGAGGAGGACTTGCTTCCACATGAGTTCAGATGTTTCAATGAAGAACCCGATGTTCCAGTCCTGAACTCCAATTGAGGGGGTGGAAGATGCCTGTGCGTGGATTTTTTTAACATGGGGTGACCGTTGCACATCAGCCACCACACGGGCTTGACAGAGCTAGGTCTTGGTCCAGTGGCAAGGGTTAACCAGGACGACTGGAGACATGCTCTACTGCAAGGACCTAGTGCGCGCACATATCGCAGTGTGGGCTGGCCCGTGCTGTCCCTGGGCCCTCGGCTCTTCTGGGCCCTGTACTCTCATTCACCGCACTTCCGCCACGATCCCTCATCGCTCCTCCACCACAAAAACACTCGCTGCACCTCCGCCACGCTCTCCTGCTACACCTCCGCACCAAACATTCGCTGATCCTCCGTCACGATCACCCACCAAATCTCAGCCACGATCCCTCATTGCTCCTCGGCCCCGATCACTCGTCGCCAGTCCGCCACGACCGTCTCGCTCCTCTGCTGTATCAGGGCCCCGCTAATGCTCCTGCTCACGCTCCAAACGGTGACCTGGGTCCTGATGGCGTCACCCAGTCGCCCACCATGAAGCCGTCGCACAGCTGTGTCAGCTTGTGTCCCATTCTGTCCTTCCCTGACCCCACACACCCATGGCCAACAGCATCAACTGGCTAGTGATCAAGAGCAATCCTGTTCTATCTCCTTCCTTGGTTAAGCGAGGGGCGGCGTGACTAATTGCACTACAGTTTCTGCCGTTTTGGCCAAGTCCAACTACCTCAGTACAGGACAGGATCCAACTTGCGACCTACCCTGTCTCAGGTCCTCATAGCCAGCTGTGTTATCAGTACAACCTTTTGCCCGGCTTTTATTTCTGGTAATCCTCTGAAAATGTTCCATGGTGCGATGGAAATGTGCGTTTTTAAAAATTCATTCACGGGATGTGAGCGCCACTGGCAAGACCAGCATTTTATTGCACATCCCTAATTGCCCTTGGGAAGATGGTGGTGAAACAACTGAGGGAGCTGTTAATTGTCAACCACATTGCTGTGGGTCTGGAGTCACATATAGGCCAGACCGGATAAGGGCGGCAGATGTAATGAACCAGATGGGTTTTTACAACAATCCAGTAGTTTTGTGGTCACTATTACTGATGCTGGTTATCTTTTTTTATCCCAGATTTATTTAATTAACCAAATTTAAATGCCCCAACTGCCATGGTGGGATTTGAACTTGTATTTTGGGAATACTCGTCCAGTAATATAACCACAGCCCTACCGTACAGACTTGCCCACAATTCCCTTTCGTATGTCCACAGAAAGTGATAATGTTCCCAGAGCAAGCCCACAGTGGAATTGGTAGGTACAAAACTGAATGTAAGATTCAGAAGGGAAAAAAAAATGGATCTGAGCCTTGGATGCTTGCGGTGAACTGTAGACGGAGTGTGATGAGTGTGGTCAGTGAGGGAGAATTGGGTCAGGTACAGGACAGAGAGCAGCTGCTTGGAGGAGGATTCTTTTCACATTGAATTCAAAGAAAAATGTTCAGAAAGGAGCGTTGTTCACCTGCTGTCATGGCAACTCTCGATGGTAGTCATGCAACATTGGAATTCCTTGTGCATGTCTTGTCCTAAAAATAAACTTTACGGCATCACTTCACGAAACGTGTGATCTCAGCACATGCCTGCAGCACAAGGCGTGTGATGGGCTCGTTCAGTTGTTGTGAGCTTTGTTCTGTCGGGTTGTGTTTCACATTTTGTGTGTCTGCGAGCAGCAATTACAATCACTGATCGACCGGATCTTGGTTAAAGACAAAACTCTGCTGCCCGTGTCCTAACTTGCACCAAATCCCGTTCACCCATCACCCATGTGCTCGCTGACTAAGACTGGCTCCCAGTTCAGCAATGCTTCGATTTTTAAAATTCTCATTCTTGTTTTCAAATCCCTCCATGGCCTCGTTCCTCTCTATCCCCATAACTTCCTCCAGCCCCACAACCCTCAGATGTCTGCGCTCCTCCAATTCTGCCTTCTTGAGCATCCCTGATTATAATCACTCCACCATTGGCGGCTGTGCCTTCAGCTGCCTAGGACCTAAGCTCTGGAATTCCTTCCCTAAACCTCTCCGTCTCTTGCTCGCTCTCCTTTAAGACATTGCTTAAAACCTACTTCTTTGATCAAGCTTTTGGTCACCTGCCTGAATCTCTCCTCGTATGGCTCGGTGTCAAATTTTGTTAACGTTCCTGTGACGCGCCCTGTGATGTTTTATTAAATGTGCTATATAAATACAAGTTGTTACTGGGAGGAGGAGAGAGAGAAAGAGAACTGCTTCAACAGATGCTTGGAGTATAATAATAAAGGCGATAGGTCAGCTTTGCTACGTTGCCGGGCGAGAGGTGGAGCAGTGTCCAGTTACAGGCGGGTGCACCTACTTTATTTTGGTACGAATGGTCACGGGAGAGGTAGCTTTTCAGTTTGTGATTTCAGTGCAGTGGGAACTGTACGGCAGTGTTACTGGAGGAATCTTGGGCAATTGTCCAGACATTCCAGAATAGTTAGATGATTCTTGTCTGGCGTTGGTTTTTATTTTCAAAAAATCCCCACAGTACAGGGAAACCTGTTTATAATGGCCTCTTTTAGGACCGAATTCAGGCACAGCTGGTTGGCCTCTTAGTCCTGAGTGTAGATTAGCACGGCAGATCAGAGCCAGCACTGACCTGAGGCGGGTCATGTGTCCCAGCGTTAGAGACTGGTTACACTATTTGCCATGTGGTCTATATGCCTAATGTTGTCTTATGAACTGTTTAGAAATAAACTTTTTTGCGAAAAGTTTTAAAAAAAATCTTCCGTGGGATGGATTACCAGCTCTGTTGAGCTAGTCTATTTTAACTAACTCCTCAGTCCTCCTTCCATCAGACATGTGAACTTCTGACTGTGCTGCCCTGTAATTCTCTGCGAGATCAGTCCAGATTGATTCCTCACCCTAGTCCCACCCCAACCTCCTGGAGATGCACTGACTTTATCTGGTCCCAGCATTCTGTGGCTGTTCAGGAGTGCATGCCATCTGATAGCAGGACTTGCATCAGCCCAAATCGCCCAACTCCGGAGACTCCCAATCTCCATAACCTCCTTACAACCCTCCCTATCTCTGCATTCTCCTCAATCCCTACAACCCTTCCTATCTCCGTAACCTCCTACAACCCTCCCTATCTACGTAACCTCCTCAATCCCTACAACCTCCTTATCTACGTAATCTCAATACCTATAATCCTCCCTATCTCCATTACCTCCTCAATCTCTACACCCCTCTGAGATCTCTGCGCTCCTCCAATTGTGGCCTCTTGCAGATTCCCGATTTTAATCGCTCCACCATTGGCAGCCGTGCCTTCAGCTGCCTGGGCCCTAAGCGCTGGAATTTCCTCCCTAAACCTCTCTGCCAATCTTTCCTCCTTTTAAGATGCTTCTTAAATCCTACCTCTTGCCTATCTTAATATATGTGGCTCAGTGTCGAGTCTTGTTGGTTAGAACTGCTGTGAAGCGCCTTGTTTTACTCCGTTAAAGGCGCTATATAAATGCAAGTTTTTGTTGGTATGAGGGTCAGTGAATAGTAATGAAGAGCACGCACCTTGGCTGACTTTACTTCTCCCTCAGTAGACCCGAGTACAGAGACTAATTGTAACCGTGCACCGATTGGGAATCAAGCCTGGGACCTTCTGTGTCTGAATGACTTAACACCCACCACAGCACATTTAACCACTAATTGTTGGGGGATCTTTTTCTGTTCCTTGTAAATCTTTCATCTGTATCCACCAGTGCAGAAATAATTCTCTTGTGGCTGGGATCACAGATGAACTGTGGGGAAAGTGTGGTCAGGAGTTTTGTGTCACTTTGCTGCGCTGTGTTGATATACGAGCTGGAATGGAGGTTACTGCAGGCGGACTGAGGAAGGATAGGTTTTCCTGTTTTATTTTGAGGGATTGGGCCACAGAGATTTTGAAATTTCAAACTGGGACTTAAAAGAAAAGGTACATTTAGGATTGTATGTCGTTTCGCAGAGCTTTCTCGTCATTGACTGGAATAGTCAAACTTTCTCATATCTGTCCTCCAACTCCTGGCTGTGTCGGCTCGGTGTGAGCAGCAGCCTCTGATCAATTCTGGATTATTACATTGACCACCAAATCTCTGGGGGATTGCTGTATTCCAGTGTCTTTGCACAGTAAGGTTTTTTTCTCTTTCTTTCCATTTTCCTTCTGTTTTCTCAGCATCTCCAAGTGCTGCCGGGATACAGGTCGCCGGGTTCGTCGTGTGCCGGGGTACAGGTCGCCGTGCGTCGGGCTCAGTGTGCCGGGGTACAGGTCGCCGTGGGCGGCGTGTGCCGGGGTACAGGTCGCCGTGCGCGGCGTGTGCCGGGGTACAGGTCGCCGTGCGCGGCGTGTGCCGGGGTACAGGTCGCCGTGCGCGGCGTGTGCCGGGGTACAGGTCGCCGTGCGCGCCGTGTGCCGGGGTACAGGTCGCCGTGTGCCGGGGTACAGGTCGCCGTGTGCCGGGGTACAGGTCGCCGTGTGCCGGGGTACAGGTCGCCGTGTGCCGGGGTACAGGTCGCCGTGTGCCGGGGTACAGGTCGCCGTGTGCCGGGGTACAGGTCGCCGTGCGTCGGGCTCAGTGTGCCGGGGTACAGGTCGCCGTGCGTCGGGCTCAGTGTGCCGGGGTACAGGTCGCCGTGCGTCGGGCTCAGTGTGCCGGGGTACAGGTCGCCGTGCGTCGGGCTCAGTGTGCCGGGGTACAGGTCGCCGTGCGTCGGGCTAAGTGTGCCGGGGTACAGGTCGCCGTGCGTCGGGCTCAGTGTGCCGGGGTACAGGTCGCCGTGCGCGGCGTGTGCCGGGGTACAGGTCGCCGTGCGCGGCGTGTGCCGGGGGACAGGTCGCCGTGCGCGGCGTGTGCCGGGGTACAGGTCGCCGTGCGCGCCGTGTGCCGGGGTACAGGTCGCCGTGTGCCGGGGTACAGGTCGCCGTGTGCCGGGGTACAGGTCGCAGTGCGCGGCGTGTGCCGGGGTACAGGTCGCAGTGCGCGGCGTGTGCCGGGGTACAGGTCGGCGTGTGCCGGGTACAGGTCGTCGTGCGCGGCGTGTGCCGGGGTACAGGTCGCCGTGTGCCGGGGTACAGGTCGCCGTGCGCGGCGTGTGCCGGGGTACAGGGCGGCGTGTGCTGGGGAACAGGTCGCCGTGCGCGGCGTGTGCCGGGGTACAGGGCGGCGTGTGCCGGGGTACAGGTCGCCGTGCGCGGCGTGTGCCGGGGTACAGGTCGCCGTGCGCGGCGTGTGCCGGGGTACAGGTCGCCGTGCGCGGCGTGTGCCGGGGTACAGGTCGCCGTGCGCGGCGTGTGCCGGGGTACAGGGCGGCGTGTGCCGGGGAACAGGTCGCCGTGCGCGGCGTGTGCCGGGGTACAGGGCGGCGTGTGCCGGGGTACAGGTCGCCGTGCGCGGCGTGTGCCGGGGTACAGGTCGCCGTGCGCGGCGTGTGCCTGGGTACAGGTCGCCGTGCGCGGCGTGTGCCGGGGTACAGGTCGCCGTGCGCGGCGTGTGCCGGGGTACAGGTCGCCGTGCGCGTCGTGTGCCGGGGTACAGGTCGCCGTGCGCGTCGTGTGCCGGGGTACAGGTCGCCGTGCGCGCCGAGTGCCGGGGTACAGGTCGCCGTGCGCGGCGTGTGCCGGGGTACAGGTCGCCGTGCGCGGCGTGTGCCGGGGTACAGGTCGCCGTGCGCCGGGGTACAGGTCGCCGTGCGCCGGGGTACAGGTCGCCGTGCGCCGGGGTACAGGTCGCCGTGTGCCGGGGTACAGTTCGCCGTGTGCCGGGGTACAGGTCGCCGTGCGCGGCGTGTGCCGGGGTACAGGTCGCCGTGCGCGGCGTGTGCCGGGGTACAGGTCGCCGTGCGCGGCGTGTGCCTGGGTACAGGTCGCCGTGCGCGGCGTGTGCCGGGGTACAGGTCGCCGTGCGCGGCGTGTGCCGGGGTACAGGTCGCCGTGCGCGTCGTGTGCCGGGGTACAGGTCGCCGTGCGCGTCGTGTGCCGGGGTACAGGTCGCCGTGCGCGCCGAGTGCCGGGGTACAGGTCGCCGTGCGCGCCGAGTGCCGGGGTACAGGTCGCCGTGCGCGGCGCGTGCCGGGCTACAGGTCGCCGTGCGCGGCGCGTGCCGGGGTACAGGTCGCCGGGGTACAGGTCGCCGTGTGCCGGGGTACAGGTCGCAGGGCTCGTCGTGTGCCGGGGTACAGGTCGCCGGGTTCGTCGTGTGCCGGGGTACAGGTCGCCGTGGGCCTGGCTCACAGTGTGCCGGGGCGCGGATTGCCGCGCGGCAGAGGCTTTTATATAGACCGTGTCTCCAAATGGCCAATCTTCGTGTGTAAGCCCAGACACTGAAGAGGAAAGATTTGTATTTATATAGTTCAATTCACGAGCTCAGGATGTCCCAAAGTTCTTCACAGCCGATGAAGTACTTTTTGCAGTGTGGTCATTGTTGTAACGTGGCAACCAACTTGCGCACAGCAAGCTCCCACCGGGGTGAATTTCCTTTTGACCAAGCTTTTGGTCATCTGCTGTAATCTCTTATGTGGCTCAGTGTCAAATTTGTTTTTGTCTTGCAACACTCCTGTGAAGCCACTTGGGACATTTTACTATGTCAAAGGTGCTATATAAATACAAGCTGTTGTTGCCTGTAGGATCTTTTACGTCCATCAGAGGGGACAGACGTCGCCTCGTCCAAAAGATGGCACCTCTGACAATGCAGTGCTCCCTCAGCACTGCACTGGAGTTTCAGCCTAGATTATGGGCTCAAGTCTCTGGAGTGAGACTTTAACCCGCGAACCTCTGACTCGGAGACGAGAGTGCGACCCACTTGAGCCACGGCTGACACCTGTTCAACTATGAAGGGGGTCAGCTTAATCCTGTTCTCATTCATCATCCACACGTGTCTTTTCTAGCGTAAAAATATTCTTCCTGTTTGACGTACTCACTGAAGCAGCATGATTAGTGTTTCTGTCACCTTGCAGTAATCTGCCGAAGAACCATTCATTTAGATTTGTAACTTTGGAGTTTCAAAATCTTATTTGTGGGATACACGAGGCTAAGTAATTCACGTTGAAAGCACTTCAGCTTAGAGTGCGCTCTTTTACCTGGGAACGTGGCCTGGAATAAACTGATGAAGATAAAGTGAGCATTAATGCACTGAGGGAGGTATTCTGTTATGGGGCTAAAGTGGTCCTTAAGTGAAGTGAAGTGTACGGGTCAGTTGGAATTAAGCAGTGGCGATGGCTTTTGGTACATGCACACGTGGACCAGTTCTCCTTGTCAAGTGCCATGAAAACGAGCACATGCCAAGCTGAAGTACTTTCACTTAGCCTCTTGTATATTCTACAAGTAGGATTTTGTAACTTACAATTTACAAATTTGAATGGTTATTCAGCAGAGTATTGCAAAGTGACTGAAAAACTAAGTGTGCTGTTTCAGTGAGCTTGTCAATCAGAAAGAATATCCGTGCATGCTTACTGTATTTGCGTGACGTTTAACTTACCTCTAAGAACATGAATTTTTAGGAACAGGACAAGCCCATTAGGCTCAATGAATCCATCTCTTTTTGACAGACCAACCCTGTCTTCTCACCGCGTCCCTCGGCCCCGCGCGCTGTCGCCGCGTCCCTCGGCCCCGCGCGCTGTCGCCGCGTCCCTCGGCCCCGCGCGCTGTCGCCGCGTCCCTCGGCCCCGCGCGCTGTCGCCGCGTCCCTCGGCCCCGCGCGCTGTCGCCGCGTCCCTCGGCCCCGCGCGCTGTCGCCGCGTCCCTCGGCCCCGCGCGCTGTCGCCGCGTCCCTCGGCCCCGCGCGCTGTCGCCGCGTCCCTCGGCCCCGCGCGCTGTCGCCGCGTCCCTCGGCCCCGCGAGCTGTCGCCGCGTCCCTCGGCCCCGCGCGCTGTCGCCGCGTCTCTCGGCCCCGCGAGCTGTCGCCGCGTCCCTCGGCCCCGCACGCTCTCGCCACCCTAGAAGTATATTAAAGTTCTTCTTAACATTTAATACTCATCAGCTTCCAAGGCCTTTCTAGGTAACTAATCTCGAAGATTAAAAACTTTCGCCGACTTCACTCTTTCTGCTAATATCCTAATCTTTAACTTGTGCCCTTGTGCACAGTGAACAATTTGCCTGAATATTTTCAATACCCTTAATCCGCTCTCCTGGATAACCTCCCGTGCCAAGTAACCCACGAATACCCACCTTCTAGGCACACCCCAAGCACGGCCACCTGGATGGGACAGTAGAGTTCTTCCAATGCTTGTGCCCCGTTCCCCCCCCCCCGCCCTCCCCACAATGTTTGTGGTAAGATGTTTGGGAAAGACTGGTTCAATCAGGGTTTGCTGGTCTCCACTTACCTGTCTCTGGGATAAGTATGATGCATGTGTGCTTTCGTGACTAAAGATAGTGCAGCCTTGGAATGTAATGCTGCTGTTGTGGTTGGCTCAGAGAAAGCCTGCTGTCAAACGGTCTTCACGGAGTGTCGCGGCCTGATATTTCAGCTGCTTATGCAACATGATAGATTTCACCATGGGCTGTTTGTCTTGCTGAGATCATTGCATATGATACAAAGAATTGAAATAATACACTAGACTGGTTTCGATCGCCTGAAGGGGTCGGAGAGGAATTTTACAGAATATTTTTTCCCTTACCGGCTCTGGATTTTTTTTTGTTCTCTTAGCCATGTAATCTCCTCAGGGAGGCAGTGTGGTGGGGGTCTGGGGAAGGTGCGGGATGGTGTGGGGGCGGGTGTGGTTTGGGAAAGGAAGAAGTGTTTAGACCCCATGCCCGACCATCATGATGTGGGGCAGGCTTTTTCCTGCCTGTCAGTTTTGTATGTTCGTATAGCACCTTTCACATCCTCTGGTTGTCCCAAAGTGCTTCACAGCTAATGAATTAATTTTTGAAGCATAGTCACTGTAGTAATGCAGATAAACGTGGCCCCCAACTTAACACACAGCAAGGTCCCAGGAACAGTAATGTGATAAATGCCAGACTGTCTGTTGTGATGGCAACTGATGGATAGATGTTGGCCACAGCTTCTGCTCATTGACTAGTTCCATGAGAGCTTTTATGTCCACAGGTAGATGGGGGTCTCAGTTTAACGCCTCATCCGAACGATGGCCGAACAATTGCACCTCAGACAATACAGCATTCCCTTAGTAACACATACAAGTGACAGCCTAGATTATACCCAAGTACTGGAGTAGATTTTGAACCCATCATCTGCCAACTCAGGTGTGCATGGTATCACTGAGCCAAGCTGTCACACACATTGGAGTCATTTGCCTTCAGGGTAGATTTCCTCCCAGGCCTCTAGATACCACTCTGCAAATAGCCAGTAGGGTGTCCTGAACACATAACCTGGCTGAGCAGTGTAGACCAGGACAAAATCAGTCTCTGCTGAGCTGGCTGATCTCGGTTGGGACAGCAGTAAGGGTGTGAAATTAGTCTCCGGACCCTTGAATTAGGCAACCAAGTGCCCCAAAGCGCTTTACAGCCAATGAAGCACTTTTTGAAGTGTGTTCACTGTTGTAATGTGGGAAACACAGCAGTCAATATGCGCACAGCAAGCTCCCACAAAGAGATGTGATAATGACCAGATCATCTGTTTTCAGTGATGGTGATTGAGGGAAAATATTGGCCAGGACACTGGGGAGAACTCAAAACCTCTTCTTCGAAATAGTGGACATGGGATCTTTTACGTTCACCTGAGAGTAGATGGGGCATCAGTTTAACGTGTATTCCGAAAGACGGCACCTCCGACAGTGCAGCACTCCCTTGGCACAGCACCGGGAGTGTCAGCCTGGATTTTTGTGCTCAAGTCTCTGGAGTGGGACTTGAACCTACAATCTCTGGCTCCGGTGAGAGTGCTGCCCACTGAACCACAGCTGAGACTTAGCCAGAGTTCCAACTCCTATTGGCTGTTCAGTAACTCTCCCTCTCCTGTCATCCACCTCGATTGACTAGGCATGTACGTAGACATTGATACTGATCAGGTGGGACTCGGCTGTGGTTCCTCCTGTCCATTGAGTAGCCTGCTCAAACGATGTCCAGGCTCTCTCATGAGTCCTGAGCAGTTGGGTGCAATACCAGAGGCCATCCCGAGCCTGTGGAACTGTGCCCCAGCAAGGAGTTAGTGTCTTCAGGAAGGGAGGGGAGAAATTTGGCAGTGGCTGGGGAAAAATTTAGATACCAGATCTCTCTTGGTTTCCCCTACGGTTTCCCATCCTTGATGTGATCATGGTGGCTCTATGCTGCGGGTTCATCAAATTACAGCAATGAAACAGACTGTTTGGCCCAACCACTCCGTGCTGGCCTTTACCCTCCGGAAGAGCAGCAATTATCATCCCATGTACCCGCCCTGTTCCCGCATCCCTTAATTCCCATTCCTTCGACCACCTATCTAATCTATTCTTAAATATTGACATTGTTTCTGCTTCAGTCTCAAACTCCAATCGGCATTCCACAGCCTCACAACCTCCTGTGTTTCTCTTGCTCTCTGTCCTAAATTTCTTGTATTTACTCTTGTATCTATATCCACTTGTTCCAGATGTCTCAATCACTGGAAACAGCCTGTGTCTACTCTGACCTCTTCCCTTCATTATTTTAAACATCTCCATTAAATCACATTAAATGGAAGAAAGAAAAGACTTGCATTTCTGTAGCGCCTTTCTCCTGACGTCCCAAAGCGTTGTGCAGGCATTGAAGTACTTTTGGAGTATATTCACAGTTGAAATGTAGGAAACGCGGCAGCCAATTTGTACACAAAGATCCCACAATTAGCTGATATCATTGATTGGATAATGTATTTTTATTGATACTTATTGGCAAGGACACCGGGTCGATCTCCCCTGCTCCTCTCCACAATAATCTCTGGTTTTAATGCTCTTTTGAAAATGGAACACACAAAACTGGACATAGTTCTCTAACTGTGACCTAACTGATGTTTTACATACAGTTGAACTGGTTGGACCGAATGGCCTGTTTCTGCTGTATATCCTACTTAATTATTACTTCTTTACTCTGCTGATGTATGCTCCTGTCTGTAGAACCCAAAACTCTATATTGACCTCTTTTGTGGTTTTATCAACTTGCACTTTCAGGAAATTATGTCTTTGGCTTAGTGTGTAGCACTCTCTCCTCTGCCTCAGAAGGCTGTAGGTTGAAGCCCCACTCCAGAGACTTAATCTAGGTTGATTCTTCCAGTGCAATACTGCGGGGGTGCTGTCAGGGGCAGTAATGAGAGAGTGCTGCACTGTTCGAGGGGCGGTACTGAGAGAATGCTGCACTGTCAAAGGGGCAGTCCTTCGATAAAATGTTACCTGTGTCTACCACCACAGGTAAAAGATCCCACGGCATTATTCGAAGGAGAGCAGAGTATTCTCCCTGGTGTCCTGGACAATATTTAGCCCTCAACCAACATCACTAAAACAAATAATCTCATTTATTTTCATTACTGTTTGTGTGACATTTCTCTCTGCAAATTGGCTGCCGTGTTTCCTATAGTGACTAGATTTCAAAAGTACTTAATTGGCTGTAAAGTGCTTTGGGACACCGAGGTTGTGAAAGATGCTTTAGAAATGCTTTCCTTTCTATGTTTTCCCAGCCTGTGGAGTGGGTACCCACGCTGAGCGGTGCAGGATTCCCCTGAGGTCCTCTCTCTGTTCGAGCCTGACCGAGGGCTACGCACAACACTCCTGACACAAGGCAGGCTGAGCCGAGCACTCTGACAGTGAGTGGATTCATTTCCCACATTACAACAGTGACCACACTCCAAAAAGTACTTAATTGGCTGGAAAGTGCTTTGAGACTCATTTGCATTGACTTTGGGTGTGACTTAACTTCCATCCGTTACCTCTCTACCTTCCCCCCCTCTCTTCCCTCTTTCCCCACTTTTCCTTAGGTAAATTGCGGGAACAAACTTGCACGGACACCTTTGTCTATCAGCTAATGTTGTTATAACAATAATCGCTAATCCCACTTCATGATTGGAGTTTTGACTGTCCTGTTTCAAACAGGCTAATTGTTGACAAATTATGCAAATATGGCAAAGCTTCATTCAGCCAAAATATTTGAATGCGCTGCCGTTTTAATCGAATGAGTGTTTAGCTGTGGTGCCCAGTCCCCATGCTTATGGGACACCTCTTAACCCCAATGGGACTAGCTTCCCAGATACAGATTGGCTGCTTTAGTTGCCTGAATGCTTGGCGACATGGCTGAATATTTCGGGAGATGGATGGAGCTGATTGCGAACTGATGGATCGATTTTTGCAGCGTTGTCGATGGGGTGGTGTCTGGGGTCCTTGACAGCGAAATAAAGAGTTGCTTTTATTACTATCCACTGATCTGTGAAACTGGGGAAAGGGGAGCAAGTGCCCTGATCTGTAGTCTCCCTACTGCTGTGCCAGGCGAGAGAAGGTCTAACTCGGTTACCACAGTGGGGCCAGCCTCCTGCATGTGGGGATTCAACCCACTTCAGCAAATATTAGTTGGACAGCTCTTGGATGGGGCTGTTTCCGTGGGAGGTTAAAATAAACTGGTGCACCACAATAAATTGAAGAGGAGTCGATATCCCGGGGGCATAGATTTAAAGTAGTTGGTAGAAGGATTAGAGGGGAGATGAGGAAAGATTTTTCACCCAGAGGTTGGTGGGGGTCTGGAACTCACTGCCTGAAAGAGTGGTAGAGGCAGAAACCCTCACCATGTTTAAAAAGTACTTGGATGTGTACTTAAAGAGCCGCGACCTACAGGGCTGCGGACCGAGAGCTGGACGGTGGGATTAGGCTGGGTAGCTCTTTTTCAATCCATGGACACAATGGGTTGAATGACCTCCTTCTGTGTCATCATTTTCTATGATTCTACGATTTTAAATTTGAATGTGTTTAAGCCTTGTATACAAACTGACAGACAGAGGTAACAAAGTAGGCATCTGCAGTGTGTTTAAGCATTTTGAGTACCTCTTTTTAAAAAAAAAAAATTATTTGTATATCTGCCTCAGTTTCCCTACAGTCAACTGAAAATGGTTTGTCTCCATCAATTACATCCTGCAGGAATATTGGGAATAATGAAGCCATTGTCTTCAGTCCCTGCCATAAACTCTGTTCCCTAGCCACTGACTCCATCCCTCACCCTGGCATCGGTCTGAGACTGAGCCAGACCATTCGCAACCTTGGTGTCGTATTTGACCCTGAGATGAGCTTTCGGCCATATATCCATTCCATCGCCAAGACCGCTTATTTCCACCTCTGCAACTCCGCCTGACCCCTGCCTCAGTTGATCTGCTGAGACCCTCGTCCTTGCCTTTGTTACTTCTAGACTTGACTGTTCCAACGCTCTCCTGACTGGCCTCCCACGTTCTACCTTACTCTGCTACCTGTGTCCTAACTCGAAGTCCCGCTCTCTCATCACCCCTGTGCGTGCTGACCTACATTGGCTCCCAGTTAAGTAAAGCCTCAATTCATTAAAATTTTAAAAATCATCTTTGTTTTCAAATCCCCCCATTGCCTCGCCCTCCCTCTCTCTCTAATCTCCTCCAGCCCCACAATCCCCCGAGATATCTATATTCTAATTCTGGCCTCCAATTTTAATAGCTTTGCCTCGCTACCTCTTTCCTCCTTTAAGAAGCTCCTTAATACCTACCTCTTTCTGCCCTAATATCTCCATCTGTGGCTCGGCGTCAAATTTTGTTTGATAATCGCTCCTGTGAAGCACTTTGGGACGTTTTACCACATTAAAGGCGCTATCTAAATACAAGTTGTTGTTATGTCATCCCTTGGTTAGGCATTCCCCCCTATGTGTTCTTATTGATTTGACAAATGCATCCCCTTAAACTACTGTTGTATTAATCTGTGTGTGTGGATGTTTTTGTTGTGCTGTTTGTTGTAAAACCATTAGACATTGGCTCGATGCTGTATGTGTATTCCGGTGACACATGATTGCCAATAACTGTTCACAGAGTTAGGGGGCTTACTTTTGGAGAATACTATTTCAAATAATGGATTTTTTGGTGTGTACAGTTAATTAAAATAATGTGGAGTGGATATCTGCTGCCGCCCTCACCACTTTGTGAACTATGAGAATTGGAGCATCGCTGAGTGAGGATGGTGAGCAGAGCACAGTGAGGATTTAATTGTAGTACTTGGGCAGTTCCAGCCTGGCTGTGTATTAATGCTGTGCAAGATAAGGAGCAGGGTATTGGAGTCGCACCTGACGCAAAGGAAGGTAGAATCGTAGAATGAGACAGCAGAGGGAAGCCATTTGGCCCATCTTGCCTGTGCCAGCTCTGAATAGTCACCATTTGCCTGGATGACTGCAGCCACAACAACATTCAAGAAACTCGACACCATCCAAGACAACGCTGTTATCTTGACCAGTGCCCCACTCCAGAATTCCATTACTACCCCGTCCGCCACTGTTGCACTGTATACAAACTACAGGATGCACTGCAGAAACTTGCTATGTTTACTATGATAGCCCCTGTGACACCCATCACTTTCAAGTCGCCCAGCACCCTGACAGCCATTTATTGCTGTTCCTCCATCATTGCTGGGCCCATAGCCTAGATCCTCCTACCGAACACATTCCCACAAGGACTGGAATGGTTGAAGGGTAATGGCCACTGCCACCTTGGGGCAACTAACGATGGGCATTAGGTTTGGGGATGTAAACGATTTCCTTTCCTATCCCAAGCAGTGAGGCTATTTATAGTCCTTCCCGCGCCCCCCCCCCCAACTTGGCCAAGACCATTGACCTACAATTGGACCTGGGCCCCTGTTCTCTGTGCTTGAGTACGATGCCCAGCAGTGCCTTTACTCACCAGCTCCACAGATGGACGACATTGAGAATATTGTTTTTTTTTCCAAAACCAGTGTTGGATCTAAGCAAAGAACAGTCAGTCCATGTACAGATTTAATTTTTTTTAAACTTCAAATCCCTCCTGATTTTCTTTGCAGTATTGAAGCGGCTTATTTCAGGACAGAATGAGTGTGGGGTGGGAGAACTGTTGGGGTTTGCTGTTAATTAAACTCCCGAGCATCGCAATTAATCCTTTATTGACAGATTGCAGTGTTAATCCATCGGGCCTCTGTTTGTCAGAACTTGTTTTGATTCATCTTCCCAGCCACTGTTTCTGCTCAGTTCTGTTCTTGTAGCTTGTGGTGTTGTCAAGTTACTTGATTATATCAAAAAATCTGCTTAACAAAAAATGCATTCTGCATTGGTGGGCCAACTGGTTTCGAAAGAACTTAGCAGCGCCCGCATCTCAGGAACGCCACAGGTTTGAGCACTGTCCTGCACCGCGTGAGATGATTTCAGCCCTGATGACAATATTATTGGTTTCCGGGCTCATGGGTTAAAGAGAGCATAACTGAACAGGGACCTGCTCCGAATTGCTGGCCAGTGACGACTCCTGCAAGTGTGTGGGTGTCAGCTGAGGACAGTGCTGGGCTGTGATGCGTCCTGCAGCTGAATAGCCTTGTAACGCACACCACCAATAGGTTCTCACATGAAGAATGACCATGTGAGTGAGGTGTCTGGTACATATTCTGGTAAGGAGTCGCGTGCTTTAATTACCAATCGCTTCTCTTCACTGGAGCTTTACAACCCCACCTCACCTTTATTTATTGCACCGAGCTTATGTCCTTGTTTGCCAAGTCCCTTCCCTGCTTCCCCTCATCTACTTGTGTGATCTCTTTCAACTATATGACTGCACCCACCCCCCACCCCTCTGACTGGCTGTCTCAGATGTTAAGGCCCAGATAAGTTGTAATTTTCTCCAGTTCAACATTGCAAAACTGATGGCATCTTTTTTGGTTCCTGCCATTATTTGCACCTCTCTGGCGCCATTCACCGTCCAAGCTTCCTGTTCGGGCTAGAATGGTTGGTCTGGAATCTCTGCGTCGGTTTAGACCCAGAACGTACCATATGGGCCACAACTTGCTTGTTAAGATTGCAGTTGTTCACCTCAGCAGTATTGTCTGAATATGTTCTGACCTCTCTCTCTTTCTCTGCTTTTAAAACGTTGATTTATGCTTTTATCTATTGGTTCCATCCGTGTATCAATTTGTGATTTCAGTCGCGGGTCAGTGGCTAGCACTTTCGCCCATGAGTCAGTAGGCTGTGGGTTCAAGTCCCACTCCAGAGACTTGAGCACAATCCAGGTTGACACTCCAGTGCAGTGCTGAAAGCGCGCTGCACTGTCAAAGGTGTCATCTTTGTCCTTGCCGCCTAAAAAAAAACAGATTATCTGGTCATTATCACATTGCTGTTTGTGGGAGCTTGCTGTGTGTAAATTGGCTGCAGCGTTTCCTACATTACAACAGAGACTACACTTCAAGAAATACTTAATTGGCTGTATAGCACTTTGGGACGCCGGTGGTCAGTAAAGACGCTATATAAATGCAAGTATTTTTAGGCAAGAAGACACGAGGCAAGGAGCAATTTCTAACCGAAAACATTAATATAAATACAATGGGGAACAGGAACTCTCAGCGGAGTTGGACCAGGATAAATAGGAAGCATGATTTTGTGCATAAAAGGCCTCGGCTCAGAGCTTCGGATTAATTGAATGTTGAGAAGGATGCAAGAGAGAAGGCCAGTGAGGCAATATTATTAAAGTGTAGTCACTGTTGTAATGTCAGAAACGCAGCAGCCAAAGAAAGATTGGAGATGCTGGGTCTGTTTTCTTTGGACATAGGAGGCTGAGGGGAGACCTGATTGAGGTGTATAAAATTATGAGGGGCCTGGATAGAGTGGATAGGATGGACCCGTTTCCCTCAGCAGAGGGGTCAACAACCAGGGGCGTAGATTTAAAGTAATTGGGAGGAGGTTTAGAGGGGATATGAGGGGAAATGTCTTTCCGCAGAGGGTGGTGGGGGTCTGGAACTCACTGTCTGAAAGGGTGGTAGAGGCAGAAACCCTCACCACATTTAAAAAGTACTTGGATGTGCACTTGAGGTGCCGTAATCTGCAGGGCTAGGGACCAAGAGCTGGAAAGAGGAATTAGGCTGGATAGCTCTTGGTTGGCCGGCGTGGACACGATGAGCTGATGTGGCTTCCTTCCGTGCTGTAAATTTCTATGATTCTATGATTTGCGCAAAGCAAGCTCCCACAAACAGCAATGTGATAATGACCAGATAATCTGTTTTTTTTTAGTGCTTTTGTTTGAGGGATAAAAATATTGGCCAGAGCACCGGGATAACTCCCCTGCTGTTCTGGGCAATATGCCATGGGATCCTTTACGTCTACCTCAGTTTAACGTCTCATCCGAAAGAAAGCACCTCCGACAATGCAGCACTCCCTCAGTACTGCTCTAGAATGTCGGCCTAGATTTTGTGCTCATGGCTAGAGTGGGAGTTCTCCAACCATATGTCCCCTCTCCCCTCTGGCTTCCTGCTTGTTCCATCCTCTAACATAAGTTGTCGATCTCTGTCACTATGCTTCTGCCTCTGGAACTCTCTTCAAATCACTCCTACATGTCACTTCTCTTGCATCCTTCAGAAATCACTTCCATGCCTCTTGCATCGCATCTCCAGTTGTATTTTTGTCTCTCGGTCTCTCTCTCTCTCCCTCTCTGTGCTGGGCTCTCTCTCTCTCTCTCTCTCTCTCTCTCTTGGGCTCCCATTTCTTATGTTGGGACATTCTCCTACATGACTGGTGCTGTAAGTTGCTGGCTCAGTCTTGACACAGTGGGCCAATTGGCTGCCTCGTGTGCTGCAAACTTCCAACAGGTCCTAGAATAGCTTCTCACTCCGCCTCAGGGCCTCGACGTGGTAACTAAACGTAAGCTTAATTGCTAATGCAGTTTGTAGGACTTGTGGATCTTAAAATTGAACTCTAAAACAAATTAAATGGAAGCTATCTGACAGTAATTCTACTAACAAGTCTGCAGGTTCTGTGCTTTGATGTAAGTATGTAGGAGAGAGGGAGATTGGGTACAAAGCTGGACAGCAGCAAGAGTGGTAAAATGCTGGATTCCAACAATAGCGTATAGAAGCTCCATCTTTAAAAATGTTTTGCCTGTTGCTTTGACCCTCTTAGCACAGTTCTTTTTATTAAAAAAAAGCATTATTTTGTTACTAGAGTCTGAAAGTCATTATCTGCGTATGTTTCATTCCAATATTTTACTGAAGTTTTCAAGGTATTAAAAGGGAACGGAAAGGGTAGGCAGAGAGAAACTATTCCCGCTGGTTGGGGAGTCTAGGACTAGGGAGCATAGTCTAAAAATTAGAGCCAGACCTTTCAGGAGTGAAATTAGGAAACACTTCTACACACACAGGGTGGTAGGAGTTTGGAACTCTCTACCGCAAACGGTAATTGATGCTAGATCAATTGTTAATTTTAAATCTGAGATTGATAGATTTTTGTTAACCAAAGGTATTAAGGGATATGGGAAAAGGTGGGTATATGGAGTTAGATCGCAGATCGGCCATGATCTCACGAAAGGGCGGAACAGGCCCGAGGGGCTGTGGTCGCCCCCCGTTCCTCTATATGGCTGTGTGTATGACAAGTGATTTGTGGTGGAAAGACTTGCATGTTGATGAATGCAATTGTATAAGAAATGAACACTAATCCTGTAATTACCGAGAAACAGATGGCTTACTTGGGACTCGCACTTAATACCAGCTGACTAAATGTTATTTTGCTAGGCAGCTTATGAACCACAGGATGAATTTTGCTGAGACTTTAATCTAGGTATTTTTCCGACCACTTTCCTCTCCGCCCCTCCCCCCGACGGTGGTCTTGCTGGGGTACCATTCCACTGGCGCATTCCCTGCGTACGTTTCGACATTTGTTACAGCTCAGCTGGTTCAATCCTCCTGGCACGCACGAGCTGCAGTTGGAACCTCTTCCCTTGTCAGCTTGGTACTGTGGCCATTTATTTATTATTGCGATGTTTATTACATGACATTGGTACGGCCGCATTTATTACCAATCCCTGGTTGCCATTGCTTTTTCACGGTTAAGAGTCAACCCGGCATCGAGCGATTGAACCCACATGCGCAAGACTGGAAGAAACTTGCAGATTCTCTTCCCTGGATGATGTTGGTGAACCAATTGGGTTTTGTCCACAATCTGGCAGCTTTCATGGTCATTTTTCTGGTACCATTCCACAAATGACTAGATTCACTGAATTCCGCTTCACAGCCTTGCCATAAAAGAAAGACAGACTTGCATTTATATAGCGCCTTTTATGACTTCCGGATGTCCCAATGCCTTTTACAGCCAATGAAATACTTTTGGAGTGTAGTCACTGTTGCAATGTAGGAAACGTGGCAGCCAATTTGCACACAGCAAGCTTCCACAAGCAACCATGTGATAATGACCAGATAATCTATTTTCGTTACGTTGATTGAGGGATAAATATTGGCCCCAGGACACGGGGGAGAACTCCCCTGCTCTTTTTCAAAATAGTGCCATGGGATCGTTTACATCCACCTGAGAGAGCAGGTGGGGGCCTCAGTTTAACGTCTTATCCGAAAGACGGCACCTCCGACAGTGTGAGAACCCTTCGGTGTGGGTTCAGAGAGCAGTTTAAAAAAAAAATGTATTCTCAGGATGAGAGCAGCGCTGGCAAGGCTGGCATTTCTGGACCATCCCTAGTTACAACTGAGTGGCTCGCTAGGCCACTTGAGAGCAGGTACCTTGGTGTGGGACTGGACTTTCTCCAAGTTTAAAAATATCTGCAAATTAAAAAGCTGGTATCAGTAAAAGTGACGGTGAAATGTCCGGATTGTTGTTTAAAAACCCAACTGGTTCACTGATGCCCTTTAGGGAAGGAAGCCTGCCGTCCTTACCTGGTCTGGGCCTATAAGTGACTCCAGACCCATAGCAATGTGGTTGACTCGTAACTGCCCTCTGAAGTGAACTAGAAAGTCACCCTGTTGTATCATAACTGCTACAAATAAGTAGTTGAGGAAGAGGGCCCACCACCACCTTGGGGTGACGAGGGATGTGCAATAAATGCCAGCCATGCCGGCGAAACCCACATCCTGAGAATTAATAAAAACACGATTGTTAGGGACACGCTGGGTTATGCAGTGGAAATTGAGAATTTAGCAGTAAATGTTCTTCAGAATCACAGATATGCATTTTGTGAGTGTTCTCTGGAGTACAAATTTAAATTGTATGGTGCGAGACAGACTTGTTCAGAATCCCAATCTGTAAATCAAACTGAATAAATGAACTGTTTCAACTGTTTACACAGATTGGGACTCCAGTTTAAGTTGCGTGGCTAACACAAGATAACTGTTACCAGCAAACTCTCTTTCCACTCGTAAAACTACAGGGAGCCATAAAAAAGTTTTTTTTAAATAGTTCTGCAGATGCCACTCGGAACAGTGCTGGGTTCTGCTTGTTGTAAAGCTGTCATTGACTTGTTGCTTTTGGCTAATAAACTAAAATGTTTCTAACTGAACTGCTTGCATTTCATTCACAAAAACACTGCACAGTTTAAGGACTGTCTGAATAGAAATTAGTGTTACCTGGAGATTTAAGGATAAAGATTTAAATTGAAGTACAGGAAAAAACGGTCTTGTTTGAAGATTTAGCTTGCCCTGGTATTGCGACTGTTCTCGGCTTCGGGTAATGCGGTTTGGGAATAAAATAAAAATACTTCCAATTTCTTTATGACTTTTAAACTGATGGAATTATTGGTACAGTAGACAGTGCTATTGAGAAGTGTAGAGAATCAGAGGGACCTTGGAGTGCATGTCTACAGATCCCTGAAGGTAGCAGGACAGAAAGATAAGTTGGTTAAGAAGGCATACGGGATACTTTCCTATATTGCTGCAGCATAGAATACAAGAGCAGGGAGTCATGCTAGACATGTATAAAACATTCGTTAGGGCACAACTAGAGTACTGCGTGTAGTTCTGGTCATCACATTACAGGAAAGATGTGATTGCATGAGAGCAAGTATAGAGGAGATTTACGAGGATGTTGCAAGGACTGGAGAATTTTAGCTATGAGAATTGGATCGGCTGGGGTTGTTTTCTTTGGAACAGAGGAGGTTGAGGGGAGATTTAATTGAGCTGTATAAAATTATGAGGGGTCTAGATAGAGTGGATACGAAGGACCTATTTCCCTTAGCAGAGAGGTCAATAACCAGGGGGCATAGATTTAAAGTAATCTGAGCAGGCTCGAGGGGCCAAATGGCCTACTCCTATTTCTTATGTAGGAGGTTTAGAGGGGATTTGAGAACATTTTTCACCCAAAGGGTGGTGGTGGTCTGGAACTCACTGCCTGAAAGGCTGGGAGAGGCAGAAACCCTCATTGCATTTAAGAAGTACTTGGATATGCATTTGAAGTGCCGTAATCTACAGGACTACAGATCTAGAGCTGGATAGTGGGATTAGGCTGGATATTCTTTTTGGCCGGCACCGGATGTCTCAAAGCACTTTACAGCCAATGAAGTATTTTTGGAATGTAGTCACTGTTGTAATGTGTGGAAACATAAAAGCAGGATTACATCTCCAACCAAATGTCGTCGTCATTGTCATCATCATAGGCAGTCCATAGGAAAAGTTGTTTCCATCCTTAGAATGAGTCCTTAGGTGGCTGTACAGTCCAATACGAGAGCCACAGTCCCTGTCACAGGTGGGACAAACAGTCGTTGAGGGTAAGGGAGGATGGGGAGCCTGGTTTGCTGCACGCTCTTTCCGCTGTCTGCGCTTGTTTTCTGCATGCACTCGGCGATGAGACTCGAGGTGTTCAGTGCCCTCCCGGATGCACTTCCTCCACTTAGGGCGATCTTTGGCCAGGGACTCCCAGGTGTCGGTGGGGATGTTGCATTTTATCAGGGTGGCTTTGAGGGTGTCCTTGTAACATTTCATCTGCCCACCTTTGACTCGCTTGCCATGAAGGAGTTCCGAGTAGAGCGCTTGGTTTGGGAGTCTCGTGTCTGGCATACGGACAATGTGGCCTGCCCAGCGGAGCTGATCGAGTGTGGTCAGTGCTTCAATGCTGGGGATGTTGGCCTGGTCGAGGACACTAATGTTGATGCGTCTGTCCTCCCAGAGGATTTGTAGGATCTTGCGGCGGCATCATTGGTAGTATTTCTCCAGCGACTTGAGCTGTCTATTGTACATCGTCCATGTCTCTGAGCCTTTCAGGAGGGCCATCGCCCCAACCAAATGTAGTGAGCGGTGGATGGTTACAGAATACAAATTTGTGTGTAAAATCGATCCCAGCCACTCTCAGCTGTGATTGATGGGGAATTATCCAATCATCTCCATTCTGACCTGGACCTGTGGTGTCACTGAGTGCAGGTTATTTTTTAATCCAACTCCTGCAATTTGAGCTCCCTCTGATTCCACTGCTTCTCCTGGTTTGATGTCATCAAATTTCACCACCTGGCATTGAGTGTCTGAGTCCAGGTCATTTATGTCCGGTTCTGGTCAGAACCGCACCTTGAGTCCCACTTTGTATTTCTCCCGACCCCAACATAACTCCAATAATAATACTTGTTTGCTTTCCCAAATGGCCTTGAATTTCAATAGTAGCCTTTTGAGTGGGACTTTGTCAAATACCTTTTGGAAATCCATGTACACTGTCTTGGGGCTTTCCATAGTCCACTGCTGATGCTGCTTCCTCAGAGCTAAGATCTTCATGAAATGCTCACGTTAAATAGAATAGGATGCCATTCAACTCTTCAAGATCTTGGTTTCCCTCCTCAATCATCTCCTCTAACTGAACTTAGTTTTTTTTGGTTTCCAGCACAAGAACATTGCAAATGTAAATATGAATTCTTTTCCCCTCAATCTGTTTCAGCGAATACACTGACACGCGAACACCTCTTGCCTTTTCTGTAAAAGACCTTAATTGAAGATTCTCCGTCCGGGACTTGTCAAGACAAAGGGACACTCTCAATCAGAGCCTGTTTACCTTCCCCTGGACAAGCTCCTTTTCAGTGCGAAAAGCACAGTCGATATACATTTTCAAAACAGAACACATTTGATTAGCACTTGGTCTATCCAATCCCTTTCTGCCTCCCCCCCCGAGTACGTCCAATGGCAGGCAAGAAAGTCTCCCAAATAGGGCTGGTGTCAGGCAGGTTAGTTATAGCTTTGCTACACTGTCTTCCCTTATCAGTAAAGAACCCAATTAGTTTCTCTTCCTCCTTATCAGTAGAAGCTATTACTTTTCCCTTCCTATCTAGAATTGCTTTCTTTGTGCTGCCTTGGGCTTTCTCATGACCCATGTCTAACCTCAACTTCAACTCTTGGTAATCCCTTTTTTTTCCTGTTGATTCTGCAGTTGTCTGCATCTTGACCATTTCTTTAGCTATTTTCCCATGATTCCCTATCTCCATCCTTTTGCCACCTTCTCTAGCCATCTATCACTTTCGCAACCCTTTTACACATTCTCACAAATGTTGATCACTTTTTGCCTGAAGTTTCTCCCCACAACAATCCTAACTTGGCCGCGGGCCAGTTTCAGTCCTTCTGGCTAACTCACCTGTTGCGTTACGAATTTGCTTTCTAGATAGACTGTGATATTAGAAAAGATGTTGATCTCACTGCCAGGAATGGGGCTCGCTGAAGATCATGTTTACTTCTGTGTATCTAATAGATCCATGACCTGGGAGGAGTTTTATTAACCTGAAACATTCTGGATGCGTTCCCTCGGTTTCTCTTTTATTAGACAGTCTTTATTGAATCACGATATGCATTTATATGTGACCTTTAAGGTAGGGAAATGTCCCACGGTGTTTAGAAGTGTAATCAGACAAAGGTTAGAACAGCCAAGCGGTAGAAATGAGGACAGGTGACTAAAAGCTTCATCATTATAACTGCTCAACCATTGGTGGCCGTGCCTTCAGCTGCCTGGGCACCAAGCTCTGGAGCTCCCTCCCTAAACCTCTCCGCCTCGCTACCTCTCTTTCCTTCTTTAAGACGCTCCTTAAAATCTATCTCTTTAACCAAGATTTTGGTCATCTGCCTTAAATTCTTCTTTTTGTGGCTCGTTGTCAAACTTATCTGTTTTGTCTTGTAACACTGGTGTGAAGCG
Source organism: Pristiophorus japonicus (assembly GCF_044704955.1). Classification (NCBI taxonomy): domain Eukaryota; kingdom Metazoa; phylum Chordata; class Chondrichthyes; family Pristiophoridae; genus Pristiophorus; species Pristiophorus japonicus. Next base: position 193,221,161 of record NC_091989.1, read on the forward strand.
CCTTGGGACGTTTTACTACGTTAAAGGCGCTATATAAATAAAAGTTTTAAGTGTATTATCAAAGTTAGGTTTAAAGGAGGAGAGCGATATGAAGAAATTTAGAGAGGGAATTTTAATGTTTAGGACCTTAAGGCATGCCATCAATAATGGGGTAAAGGGGGTGGAGGATGCACAAGAGGCCAGCATGGGAGGAATGCAGAGAGTTATAGAGCTGGAGGAGGTTAGAGGTATGGAGGGGCGAGGCCACGGAGTGAATTGATCACCCGCATGGAGTTGGCGTTAGACAGGGAGCACAGGTGATGGCTGAATGAGACTTGGAGCGAGTTAGGATACGTGCAGCAGAGATTTAGATGAGCTGAAGTTTATGGCGGGTGGGAGGCTGGCCAGGCGAGTGTTGCAATGGTAGAGTCTGGAGGTGACAAAGGCATCAGCAGCAGGAAACCGGCGACATTTTGGTGATGGAAGTAGGTCTGTGTGCTGACAAAATATGGGGTTGTAAGCATTGCTACCGTGGTGTCAAATAGGACGTCGAGCTTGCAAACATTCTGATTAAGAACCCAATGTGACGTTTGAGGGTTCAGTCAGGATCGGTGAAATCCTCTGGGGTTACACATCAATGCCTTGATTGTGACGGGAGAGAGACTATTACATAGTCAGGATTTGTCTGTTTGCAACAGAAGTCTTGCTGCGAAGCGATTGCCTTGGAATGACTCTATTGGCTGTTGCTGACGTACAGTGGTTTAATTTTCCCCAGAAATATTGAAGGCGATTTCTTGGGTGGAATGAGTCTCTGAGTAAGTGAGTGTCAGCTTATTCGCAGACCCACGACTGCAGAAATACTCAGTCTGACTGTTGACTTGCATCGCCCTATCTCTCTATTGTGACTAACATTTGCTGCATTTGCAGATTTTTTCCCCCTGAGTTGCATGTTTGTATTGTCTGCCTGTTCTGATAAATTCATGGGATGTTTTAGATAAAATGCTGAGATTTAAGTTCTCCTTGTTTGATTTGTTTATCAGCTCTCACTGAGCATTGTTCAGCGACAGTGAGCCTTTTATCCCCTCAAGATATGAATTTAGAGTCTTCAATTTATTTGATGTGAGCTCGTGTTTGATGCCATTGCTTATAATGTGGAGAAAATGTTCTCGCGCTCTCTTTTGGAAGAGGTGGATTTTGATGAAGAAATGTCCACTCGCTGGGCTAATCTCAGCTACTTGAGTCGACAGCCCCTCTTTTTACATCTCACTATTTTATTTCTATTGATTTCATACAAGATAGTCACTATTAAATCCAATAAAGAATTCAGGGGAAACTTCTTTACCCAGAGAGCGGTGAGAATGTGGAACTCGCTGCCACGGAGTGGTTGAGCTGAATAGCATAGATGCATTTAAGGAGAAGCTAGCAATGTTCCCTGTAAGCTGCATGACTGTGCAGCGCTCCAGGGACCCCGCTCAGCCAGCTTGCTGGCTTTTCAGTGAGAGAAGCTGCGCATGCGCAGTATTTTGAATGGACTCGCGCAGCCCCTTAAATTACAGGGAACATTGGAAGCTAGATGCGTACACGAGGGAGGAAGGAATAGAAGAATATGTTGACGGTGAGATGAAGTAAACAGTGTGGGAGGAGATTCGTGTGGAGCATAAACACCGGCATAGAGCAGTTGGGCCGAACGGCCTGTTTCTGTGCTGTGAATTGTATGCCTGCCATTCTCTGTTGGGAGGGCTAATGAGAGACCTGGAGCTGCTGTACGGGGAAGAGAAGGTTGAAGATAAAGTCAACCTTGTGATCAGGATTGTGCACCAATACACACAGCAGGTCCCGTTTCTGGGTTATCGCAGAAGGGGGAAAAATGCAGGGGCTGTTGCCCACGTGTTTAAGAACAAACATGAATTTTTTTTATCCTTCTCTGTCGCCATGCGCTGCTTCTACACTGCTGGTTTGGATTGTGAGGCTCCAGTCCGTGAAGGCCCTCTTGCTGTTTGCACTTTGAAATCTGGCTCCTTTTTTTGGCAGTAGGCTCTTGGAGAGATTTTTTTTTGTGATCCTATGAGACCGATGCTGAGATGAAAGAGTCTTCCAGCAGGTCTCCCAGAATATGAGCTAAATATGGCAACGTGTAATAGTGACTATCTTTCTGCACTGGTTAAAAGTCAATTAATTACTTTTGAAGTATAGTCACTGTTGGGATCAGTGAATCTGTTTTGCTGGGTTTGTTTGAGAGATGAATGTTGGCCAGAATACCTTCAAGAACTCTCTGTTCCTTTTCAAAATAGCACCATGCGATCTTTTTACACTCCGCCAGGGCCTTGGCTCAATAAGAACACAAGAAATAAGAACAGGAGTAGGCCATAGGGCCTCTCGAGCCTGCTCCGCCATTCAATAAGATCATGGCTGATCTGATCATGGACTCAGCTCCATCCACTTCCCTGCCCGCTCCTCATAACCCCTTATCCCCTTATTGTTTAACAAACTATCAGTTTCTGTCTTAAACTTATTCAATACCCCAGATCCACAGCTCTCTGAGGCAGCGAATTCCACAGATTTACAACCCTCTGAGAGAAGAAATTTCTCCTCATCTCAGTTTTAAATGGGTGGCCCCTTATTCTATCATGCCCTCTAGTTCTAGTCTCCCCCATCGGTAGAAACATCCTCTCTCTATTCACCTTGTCAAGCCCTCTCATAATCTTATACGTTTCATAGAAACATAGAAAATAAGTGCAGGAGCTGGCCATTCGGCCCTTCAATCCTGCACCGGCGTTCAATAAGATCATGGCTGATCATTCCCTCAGTACTCCTTTCCTGCTTTCTCTCCATACCCCTTGATCCCTTTAGCGTAAGGGCCATATCTAACTCCCTCTTGAATATATCCAATGAACTGGCATCAACAACTCACTGCGGCAGGGAATTCCATAGGTTAATAACTCTCTGAGTGAAGAAGTTTCTCCTCATCTCAGTCCTAAATGGCCTATCCCTTATCCTAAGATTATGTCCCTTGGTTCTGAACTTCCCCAACATCGGGAACATTCTTCCCGCATCTAACCTGTCCAATCCAGTCAGAATCTTTTATGTTTCTATGAGATCCCCTCTCATCCTTCTAAACTCCAGTGAATAAAGGCCCAGTTGATCCAGTCTCCTCATATGACAGCCCAGCCATCCCTGGAATCAGTCTGGTGAACCTTCGCTGCACGAATGTCCTTCCTCAGATTAGGAGACCAAAACTGAACACACTATTCCAGGTGAGGCCTCACTAAGGCCCTGTAGTAAGACCTCCCTGCTCCTATACTGCAGTAAGACCTCCCTGCTCCTATACTCAAATCCCCTAGCTATGAAGGCCAACATACCATTTGCCTTCTTCACCGCCTGCTGTACCTGCATGCCCACTTTCAGTGACTGATAAACCATGACACCCAGGTCTCGTTGCACCTCCCCTTTTCCTAATCTGCCGCATTCCAGATAATATTCTGCCTTCATGTTTTTGCCTCCAAAATAGATAACCTCACACTTATCCACATTATACTGCATCTGCCATGCATTTGCCCACTCACCTAACCTGTCCAAGTCACCCTCTTAGCGTCCTCCTCACAACTCACCGCCATCCAGTTTAGTCATCTGCAAACTTGGAGATATTACACTAAATTCCTTCATCTAAATCGTTAATGTATATTGTAAAGAGCTGAGGTCCCAGCACTGAGCCCTGTGGCACTCCATTAGTCACTGCCTGCCATTCTGAAAAGGACCCGTTTATCCCGACTCTGCTTCCTGTCTGCCAACCAGTTCTCTATCCACGTCAGTACATTACCCCCAATACCATGCGCTTTGATTCTGCATACCAATCTCTTGTGCGGGACCTTGTCAAGTCCAAATACACCACATCCACTGGTTCTCCCTTGTCCACTCTGTTATTACATCCTCAAAAAATTCCAGAAGATTCGTCAAGCATCATTTCCCTTTCATAAATCCATGCTGACTTGGACCAATCCTATCACTGCTTTCCAAATGCGCTGCTATTTCATCCTTAATGATTGATTCCAACATTTTCCCCACTACTGATGTCAGGCTAATCGGTCTATAATTACCCTTTTTCTCTCCCTCCTTTTTTAAAAAGTGGTGTTACATTAGCTACCCTCCAATCCATAGGAACTGATCCAGAGTCGATAGACTGTTGGAAAATGATCACCAATGCATCCACTATTTCTAGGGCCACTTCCTTAAGTACTCTGGGATGCAGACTATCAGGCCGGCCTTCAATCCCATCAATTTCCCTAACACAATTTCCTGCCTAATAAGGCCGATAAGATCCCTTTTCATTCATCTGAATTCCAATGAGTAGAGGCCCAACCTCCTAAGTCAACCCTCTCATCTCTGGAATCAACTTAGTGAACCTTTTCTGAACTGCCTCCAAAGCAAGTATATCCTTTTGTAAATATGGAAACCAAAACTGCATGCAGTATTCCAGGTGTGGCCTCACCAATACCCTGTAGAGCTGTAGCAAGACTTCCCTGCTTTTATACTCCATCCCCTTTGCAATAAAGGCCAAGATTCCATTGGCCTTCCTGATCACTTGCTGTACCTGCTGCATACTATCCTTTTGTGTTTCATGCACAAGTACCTCCAGGTCCCGCTGTACTGCAGCACTTGGCAATCTTTCTCCACATAAATAATAACATGCTCTTTGATTTTTTTTTCTGCCAAAGTGTATGACCTCACACTTTCCAACATTATACTCCATCATCTGCCAAATTTTTGCCCACTCACTTAGCCTGTCTATGTCCTTTTGCAGATTTTTTGTGTCCTCCTCACATACTGCTTTTCCTCCCAACTTTGTATCACCAGCAAACTTGGCTACGTTACACTCTGTCCCTTCAGTCAATTAATATAGATTGTAAATAGTTGGGGTCCCAGCACTGATCCCTGTGGCACCCCACTCATTACTGATTGCCAACCAGAGAATGAACCATTTATCCCAACTCTGTTTTCTGTTAGTTAGCCAATCCTCTATCCATGCTAATATATTACCCCCAATCCCGTGAACGTTTATCTTGTGCAGTAACCTTTTATGTGGCACCTTGTCAAATGCCTTCTGGAAATCCAAATACACCACATCCACTGGTTCCCCTTTATCCACCCTGTTCGTTACATCCTCAAAGAATTCCAGCAAATTTGTCAAACATGACTTCCCCTTCATAAATCCATGGTCTCAAGGTCTCCTCGGAAACACCATGCTGCCTTCTCTGCACTGAAGCGGCCCCCTCGGTGTGCTTGTTTCATTGGGGTGATAATGTTGAACTCCCAACCCCAGTCCCAGCGACCGAGCTGTAAGTAACCGATATGGCGGTGTCGCCCGCACACGATGCAATACCTGTAAAGATGTTTTGTTTCCATGGGAACAGGAGGAGGCCATTCAGCCCCTTGTTCAACCATTCGATTAGACCATGGCTGATCTGCACCTCAACTCCATTTTACCCGCCTTGGCTGCACATTCCTTGATATTCCTAATTGACAAAAATCTATCGATTTGCTTGTGCCTCTTTTTTTCCCTTCATTCTTGTGACGTGGGCCTCTCTGGCACGGCCGGCTTTTATAGGCCATCCCTAGTTGCCCTGAGAAAGTGATGGTAGACCGCCGCCTTGAACTACTGGTAGTGGGTTTGATGCAACTGAGTGACTTACTAGGCTACTTCAGAGGGCAATTAAGAGTCCACCATGTGGGTGTGGGACTGGAGTTGCCTATAGGCCCAGACCAGGTAAGGACAGCAGGTTTCCTTCCCTGAAGGACATTTGTGAACCAGTTGGGTTGTAATTCTCGAGCAAACCGTGTCACAGCAGCGAGTGTGTAAATGTTTCTATTGCAACGGCAACGGACAAGCTGATCATTTGATCAGTCTGTATGGTGCAGTTGCCCAACTGCTGGCCTGCCCAAAGCTTCCCCCCAGCCTTCCAGCTGTTGGGATAAGGACCACGAATATCAGTATTCAGATAGCTTGTGCGAGAGCAGTTTGTCGTTCTGGTGCTTTGGAATGTAAATTGGGCAGATTTACTGCACTCGGAGCCTGGGATGTTGCAGAACCACCACACACGAACACAAGAACTTTAAGGAGCACAAAAGAGCCCCTTCAGGCTAAACCAAGCCGCCCTTTTTTGGTTGCTGAATTGTGTATACGACAGTTAACTTATAAAAGTTTGATTGTATTGGTGTGTACGTCACATGCTTAGTCTTGCAAATTGTTTACTTATTTTTTTTAAAAACCTGTGGTTACATACTGAATTTTACAGTGTTCTGTTCCTTTTAACAAGGGATACTGAGAGGAGTTATTACACTGTCGCATTCCACCGCGATTTTATTTGCTATTTTAGACCTTGTGACGACTTAAGAATACCTTTTGAAGAGGGGCTAATGATTTTAGAGAATAATCACACTGGGGCGTTAATGGTAAAGCTACTGAGTGCTGCAGTAAACATAAATATGTTGTTACGGCTGGTGTGTTGGTGGTTAAACCACATTAGGGCAATTTGCAAACACTAATGCGCTGCCAGTATATTTTATCAGGGTACGTACAGATGTTTTGAATGCTGTCGACCACATTTGATCAGTTTTATCATGGTGAAATGAGCATTTTATTCCTTTTTCGTCCTCTGTTGTCATTTCCCCCCCCCCCCCACCCTCCATCACCTAGCTGGCTTGCAATTCTCTGAGTACCTGCCACTCCCCTTTACCTTTAAAAGTGGCCATTGGTCCTGTGAGAGCCTGAACAGTGAATGTTGGCAGGCTGGTTGACGAAGAGGATTGGGTGAGGTGCACGTGTCTAAGCCCAGGCTAATGTCGCCCTCACTCCACTTGTGCGCACTTTGCTGGCAGGAATTGCCGATTTCCCAGTTGGGCCAAGGACCCTATCCTCGCCTCTATCTCCCTCGTGCAGGGTGCTGAGCGATGTCCCATTACTGCCACCCGCTCCTTGAGAGGTCAGCAATCCCCGTGACCCTCCTGCTCGTTTGACGCAGCTATTTGCTGTGGCCACCGGGGAGGTCAGAGCGATGTTTTTAACCCGAGCGATACTGCTTCTCGCATCTCGGGTAACAGACCTAATAATATCCTGCAAGGCACTGAATCAGTTGACGGGACTCCTTTTAAGAGCAAATTAACTCTGTGTACTGGCATGTTTTATGTTTGTCTTCATAGAAGCTTGCAGCATAGAAGGAGGTTATTTGGCCCGTTGAGCCTGTGTCCGTCCTTTGCTGCCTTCATCCGTTTCTCTGGCAGTCCCGTTGTGTTGAGAGAGGCGCACCTCCTATTTATTAGAAGGGAGGAAAATCTAAGGGAAGTAAATTTGTTCAAAGCACTCTTTCTCCCACCCGCCAAACCATACTTCAGCCTTAAAATGGCTGATAAGAAATCAACATCGGCAGTTTCACAGTCTGACACCTGATGTTTCAGGACCCGTTCCCTTGGCTGATGTCAGTTATGAGCAAATGGAGTGACTCCATTCTCTGGAAGGGGAGCTAGCACTGCCGTCCAGTCTAGGAAACAATCTCTAGCGACAGAGTCTGGGGGAGAAAAAGCTGCAGGTTGTATATTGCAGTCTTATCGTCCAATAGAGGGCTTCATTACTCAAATCATCTGCTCTTCAGATCAAGATTCTGGAATAAGACTTTATTTTGCACAAGTGTTTCTGTAAATAAAGAAAGTCTTGCATTTCTATAGCACCTTTCATGACCACCGGATGTTTACAGCCAATAAAGCACTTTTGAAGTGTAGTCACTGTTGTAATGTAGGAAACATAGCAGCCAATTTGAGCACAGAAAGATATCTCAATCATCATCATCATCATAGGTAGTCCCTCGGAATCGAGGAAGACTTGCTTCCACTCCTGAAGTGAGTTCTTTGGTCGCTGAACCGTCCAACATGAGAGCCACAGACCCTGTCACAGGTGGGACAAATAGTCGTTGAGGGAAGGGGAGGGTGGGACAGGTTTGCCGCACGCTCCTGCTGCCTGCGCTTGATTTCTCCGTGCTCTCGGCGATGAGACTCTGTGCTCAGCGCCCTCCCGGATGCATTTCCTCCACTTAGGTTGATCTTTGGCCAGGGACTCCCAGATGTCAGTGGGGATGTTGCACTTTACCAGGGAGGCTTTGAGGGTGTCCTTGTAAAATTTCCGCTGCCCACCTTTGGCTCGTTTGCCGTGAAGGAACTCCGCGTAGAGCACTTACTTTGGGAGTCTTGTGTCTGGCATACGAACTATGTGGCCTGCCCAGCAAAGCTAATCGAGTGTGGTCAGCGCTTCAATGCTGGGGATGTTAACCTGGACGAGGACACTGATGTTGGTGCGCCTGTCCTCCTGGTCTTCAACACACTCTTCCTCAGGCGGCAGAAGGCTGCACTGGCGCACTGGAGGCGGTGTTGAATCTCCGCATCAATGTCTGCTTTTGTTGACGAGGCTCCCGAGGTGTGGGAAATGGTCCACGTTGTCCAGGGCCGCGCTGTGGATCTTGATGACTGGGAGGCAGTGCTGTGCGGCGAGGATAGGCTGGTGGAGGACCTTTGTCTTACGGATGTTTAGTGTAAGGCCCATGCTTTCATAGGCCTCCGTAAATACATTGACTATATTCCGGAATTCCGCCTCGGAATGTGCGCAGACGCAGGCGTCGTCCGCGTACTTTAATTCAACGAGAGGTTGGGTGATCTTGGACCTGGCCTGGAGGCAGCATTGGTTAAACAGCTTCCCACTGGTTCTGTAATTTAGTTCCACTCCAGCGGGGAGCTTGTTGACTGTGAGGTGGAGCATGACAGCGAGGAAGATTGAGAAGAGGGTTGGAACGATGACGCAGCCCTGTTTGACCCCGCTTCGGACGTGGATTGTGTCTGTGATGGATCTGTTGGTAAGGATCACGGCCTGCATGTCGTCGTGGAGCAGGCAAAGGATGTTGACAAACTCTTTTGGGGGCATCCGAAACGGAGGAGGACGCTCCATAGACCCTCTCGATTGACAGTGTCAAAAGCCTTTGTAAGGTTGAAGAAGGCCATGTATAAGGGCTGGTGCTACTCCCTGCATTTTTCCTGCAGCTGTCGCGCTGCAAAGATCATGTCCGTTGTTCCCAGTAGGGGATGAAATCCGCACTGCAACTCCGGGAGGAGGTCCTCGGCCACAGGGACAAGACGGTTGAGGAGAACTCTAGCGATAACTTTCCCAGTGGCTGATAGCAGGGAGATTCCCTTGTAGTTACCGCAGTCGGACTTGTCCCCCTTTTTAAAGATGGTCACGATCACTGCATCTCTGAGATCTCCCGGCATGCTCTCCTCCCTCCAGATGAGAGAGATGAGGTCATGTATCCGCGCCAACAGTGCCTCTCCACCATACTTTAGCGCTTCAGCAGGGATTCCATCCGCTCCCGTAGCCTTGTTATTCTTGAGCTGTTTTAATGGCTTTTCCTACTTCGCGCAACGTTGGGGTTTCACCGAGGTGGTGGCGGGTCGCATGCTGCGGGATGGAGTCGAGAATACTCGAGTCAAAGGCAGAGTCTCGATTGAGGAGATCTTCGAAGTGCTCCTTCCAGCGGGCTCTGACAGCCTTGGTGTCCTTGATGAGTGTTTCCCCGTTCTTGGCCAGCAGTGGGGTGGGGCCTTGGGAGTTTGGACCGTAGGTGGCCTTGACTGCGATGAAGAATCCTCGCATATCGTGGCTGTCAGCCAGTTGTTGTATCTCCTGTGCTTTCTCCATCCACCATCTGTTCTTTAGGTCCTGGGCTTTTTGTTGGACCCGAGCCTTGAGCCGTCTGTATTGTTGCTTTGTTGCTCCCGAGTTGGGTTGTTGCTTGAGGCTCAGAAATGCTCTGCGCTTGCAATCTATTAGTTCTTAGATGATCTGATCATTTTCATCAAACCAGTCCTTGTGTTTTCTGGTTGAGTGACCAAGTGTTTCTTCACAGGCACTGGTTATGGAGGCCTGGAGGGCAGACCAAGCGCTGTGGGCATTCAAAATCTCCGGGTCATCAAGGCACGCCAGGTTAGCTGTGAGGCACTGGCTGTATAGGGCTCTCTTAGGTGGGTCCTTAAGTGCCCCGGCGTTGACTTTTTTGCGGCACTGCTTCTGCTGTCCCCTCCTCTTTGGGGCTATGTTAATGTCGATGATAGATCGGATTAGGCGGTGGTCCGTCCAGCAGTCGTCGGCTCCTGTCTCGGCGCGGGTGATGCGCACATCCTTACGATCTCTGCTTGGAGGATGACACAGTCGAGCTGGTGCCAGTGTTTGGAGCGAGGGTGTTGCCATGATGCCTTGTATTTGTCCCTCTGGTGGAACAGGGTGTTGATGAGTTCATGTTCTAGACATTTTGTCAGGAGTAGGGTACCGCTGGAGTTGGCTTTCCCTACCCCCTCTCTGCCAATCATGTCTCCCCAGAGGGTTGTGTTGAAGTCAACTCGGAGGATCAATTTGTTGCCCACGGGGACGTGGGGCAAGGATGTTTCGAGGTTGGAATAAAAACCCTCTTTGATCTCATCCGTTGCATCGAGTGTTGGGGCGTACGCACTGGTGACTGAAGCATTGGTTCTGGGATAGGGTGAGTTGGAGAGTCATGAGACATTCATTAACCCAACAGGGAGTCTTTGAGGCGGTCGACCAGCTCATTTTTGATGGCGAAGCGAACTCTGTGAAGGCAGAGTTCTGCCTCTGATTTCCCTTTCCAGAAAAGGTGTAACCTCCACCTTGTTCCTTGAGCTGGCCTTCCCCTGCCCACTGGGTCTCGCTTAGGGCGGTGATGTTTATGTCAAAGCATCTAAGTTCCCGGGCAACTATGGCGGTGTGGCGTTCTGGCCTGTCACTGTTGGGGTTGTCCATGAGTGTCCTGACGTTCCAGGTCCCGAACTTCATGTTAACGAAGTGGAAGATGCCTGTGCGTGAGTACTTATAACGTGGGGTGGCCGCTGCACACCGGCAACCACAGGGGCTTACCTGAGCGAGGTCTTGGTCCAGTGGGAAGGGGGTCCAAGACATATGGAGACCTGGCACTGCTGTATGAGCCTAATTGCCTATGACGGGATGTTGGCCGAAAGCCCGGTGCCGAGTAGCGCCCTTGATGGTAGGTGGCCCGAGGCTTGGTTGGCTGAGGCAGGCGTTAGGAAGGTCAGTTGTCCGCTGGAGTTCCGATGGACGTTCAAAAGTTTCTTCCAAAGTTTTCCAAAGTTTTTCAAAAGAAAAATTCTCCAAGTTGTATAGAAACATAGAAACATAGAAACATAGAAAATAGGTGCAGGAGTAGGCCATTTGGCCCTTCGAGCCTGCACCACCATTCAATAAGATCATGGCTGATCATTCCCTCAGTACCCCTTTCCTGCTTTCTCTCCATACCCCTTGATCCCCTTAGCCGTAAGGGCCATATCTAACTCCCTCTTGAATATATCCAACGAACTGGCATCAACAACTCTCTGCGGCAGGGAATTCCAGAGGTTAACAACTCTCTGAGTGAAGAAGTTTCTTCTCATCTCAGTCCTAAATGGCCTACCCCTTATCCGAAGACTGTGTCCCCTGGTTCTGGACTTCCCCAACATCGGGAACATTCTACCCGCATCTAACCTGTCCCATCCCATCAGAATCTTGTATGTTTCTATGAGATCTCCTCTCATCCTTCTAAACTCCAATGTATAAAGGCCCAGTTGATCCAGTCTCTCCTCATATGTCAGTCCTGCCATCCCGGGAATCAGTCTGGTGAACCTTCGCTGCACCTCCTCAATACTCAATAGCAAGAATGTCCTTCCTCAGATTAGGAGACCAAAACTGAACACACAATTCCAGGTGAGGCCTCACCAATGCCCTGTACAACTGCAATAAGACCTCCCTGCTTCTATACTCAAATCCTCTAGCTATGAAGGCCAACATTCCATTTGCCGCCTTCACCGCCTGCTGTACCTGTATGCCAACTTTCAATGACTGATGAACCATGACACCCAGGTCTCGTTGCATCTCCCCTTTTCCTAATCTGCCGCTGTTCAGATAATATTCTGTCTTTGTGTTTTTGCCCCCAAAGTGGATAACCTCACATTTATCCACATTATACTGCATCTGCCATTCATTTGCTCGCTCACCTAACCTGTCTAAGTCACCCTGCAGTCTCCTAGTGTCCCCCTCACAGCTCACACCGCCACCCAGTTTAGTGTCGTCTGCAAAATTGGAGATATTACACTCAATTCCTTCATCTAAATCATTGATGTATATTGTAAAGAGCTTGGGTCCCAGCACTGAGCCCTGCGGCACTCCACTAGTCACTGCCTGCCATTTTGAAAAGGACCCGTTTATCACGACTCTCTGCTTCCTGTCTGCCAACCAGTTCTCTATCCATGTCAGTATATTACCCCCAATACCATGTGCTTTGATTTTGCACACCAATCTCTTGTGCGGGACCTTGTCAAAAGCCTTTTGAAAGTCCAAATACACCACATCCACTGGTTCTCCCTTATCCACTCTACTAGTTACATCCACAAAAAATTCCAGAAGATTTGTCAAGCATGATTTCCCCTTCATAAATCCATGCTGACTTGGACCAATCCTGTCACTGCTTTCCAAATGCGCTGCTATTTCATCTTTAATGATTGATTCCAACATTTTCACCACTACTGATACGCTAACTGGTCTATAATTACCCGTTTTCTCTCTCCCTCCTTTTTAAAAAGTGGTGTTACATTAGCTTCCCTCCAGTCTATAGGAACTGATCCAGAGTCAATAGACTGTTGGAAAATGATCACCAATGCATCCACTATTTCTGGGGCCACTTCCTTAAGTACTCTGGGATGCAGACTATCAGGCCCCAAGGATTTATCGGCCTTCAATCCCACCAATTTCCCTAACACAATTTCCCGCCTAATTAGGATATCCTTCAGTTCCTCCTTCTCACTAGACACTCTGTCCCTAGTACTTCCAGAAGGTTATTTGTGTCTTCCTTCGTGAACACAGGACCAAAGTATTTGTTCAATTGGTCTGCCATTTCTTTGTTCCCCGTTATAAATTCACCTGAATCCGACTGCAAGGTACCTACGTTTGTCTTCACTAATCTTTTTCTCTTCACATATCTATAGAAGCTTTTGTAGTCTATTTTTATGTTCCTGGCAAGCTTCTTCTCGTACTCTATTTTCCCCCTCTTAATTAAACCCTTCGTCGTCCTCTGCTGAATTCTAAATTTCTCCCAGTCCTCAGGTTTGTTGCTTTTTCTAGCCAATTTATATGCCTCTTCCTTGGATTTAACACTATCCTTAATTTCCCTTGTTAGCCATGCTTGAGCCACCTTCCCTGTTTTATTTTTACTCCAGACAGGGATGCACAATTGCTGAAGTTCATCCATGTGATCTTTAAATGTTTGCCATTGCCTATCCACTGTTAACCCTTTAAGTATCATTTGCCAGTCTATTCTAGCCAATTCACGCCTCAAACCATCGAAGTTACCTTTCCTTAAGTTTAGGACCCTAATTTCTGAATTAACTGTCACTCTCCATCTTAATAAAGAATTCTACCATGTTATTGTCACTCTTCCCCATGGGGCCTCGCACAACAAAATTGTAATTAGTCCTTTCTCATTACACATCACCCAGTCTAGGATGGCCAGCCCTCTAGTTGGTTCCTCGACATATTGGTCTAGAAAACCATCCCTAATACATTCCAGGAAATCCTCCTCCACCGCATTGCTACCAGTTTGGTTAGCCCAATCAATATGTAGATTAAAGTCACCCATGATGACTGCTGTACCTTTATTGCATGCATTCCTAATTTCTTGTTTAATGCTGTCCCCAACCTTACTACTACTGCTTGGTGGTCTGTATACAACTCCCACTAGCGTTTTCTGCCCCTTGGTATTCCGCAGCTCCACCCATACAGATTCCACATCATCCAAGCTAATGTCCTTTCTTACTGTTGCATTAATTTCCTCTTTAACCAGCAATGCCACCCCGCCTCCTTTTCCTTTCTGTCTATCCTTCTTAAATGTTGACTACCCCTGGATGTTGAGTTCCCAGACTTGGTCACCCTGGGGCCATGTCTCCGTGATGTCAATGACATCATACCTGTTACCTGCTATCTGCGCAGTTAATTTGTCCACCTTATTCCGAATACTCCTCGCATTGAGGCACAGAGCCTTCAGGCTTGTCTTTTTAACACACTTTGCCCCTTTAGAATTTTGGTGTAATGTGGCTCTTTTTGCTTTTTGCCTTAGGTTTCTCTGCCCTCCACTTTTACTTTTCTTCTTTCTATCTTTTGCTTCTGCCCCCATTCTACTTCCCTCTGTCTCCCTGCATAGGTTCCCATCCCCCTGCCATATTAGTTTAATTCCTCCCCAACAGCACTAGCAAGCACTCCCCCTAGGACATTGGTTCCGGTCTTGCCCAGGTGCAGACCGTCCGGTTTGTACTGGTCCCACCTCCCCCAGAACCGGTTCCAATGTCCCAGAAATTTGAATCCCTCCCTTGTGCACCACTCCTCAAGCCACGTATTTATCTGAGCTATCCTGCAATTCCTACTCTGACTAGCACGTGGCACTGGCACTGAGATTACTACTTTTGAGGTCCTACTTTTTAATTTAGCTCCTAGCTCCCTAAATTCATTTTGTAGGACCGCATACCGTTTTTTACCTATATCGTTGGTGTCTATATGCACCACGACAACTAGTTGTTCACCCTCCCTTTTCAGAATGCCTGCATCTGCTCCGAGACATCCTTGACCATTGCACCAGGGAGGCAACATACCATCCTGGAGTCTCGGTTGTGGCTGCAGATACGTCTATCTATTCCCTTTACAATTGAATCCCCTATCACTGTGGCTCTCCCACTCTTTTTCCTGCCCTCCTGTGTAGCAGATCCACCCAAGGTGCCATGAACTTGGCTGTTGCTGCACTCCCCTGATGAGTCATCCCCCTCAACAGTACCCAAAGCGGTGTATCTGTTTTGCAGGGGATGACCGCAGGGGACCCCTGCACAACCTTCCTTGCACTGTTCTTCCTGTTGATCACCCATTCCCGATCTGGCTGTGTACCCTTTACCTGCGGTAAGACCAGCTCACTAAACGTGCTATTGTCGTCATTCTCAGCATCGTGGATGCTCCAGAGTTCATCCACCCGCAGCTCCAGTGTCGCAATGCGGTCCGTCAGGAGCTGCAGGCGGATGCACTTCCCGCACACGTAGTTGTCGGGGACACCGGAAGCGTTCCTGACTTCCCACATAGTACAGGAGAAGCATACCACGTGTCCGAGCTGTCCTGCCATGACTTAACCCTTAGATAAACTTAAATTAGCAACAACAATGCTAAATGTTACTTACTGATATAGAAAAGAAAAAGAAAAACTACTTACCAATCACTTACCCCACTTGGCTGTGATGTCAGCTTTTGATTTTTTTCTACTTTCTTGCCACCCCGCTGCAGCTGCACAAGCTGGGCTCCTCGACGTCCTGTTCGCCTCTTGTAGGCCTCACCATGCTGCAGCTCCGCCTCCCTGACTCTATACTCGGCTCCTCGATGTCCTGCTCGCCTCTTGTAGGCCTCACCACGCTGCCGCTCTGCCCCCTGACTCCCTGCAGTTTAAAAGTTTAAAAAAATGTTCCCAAATTGTTTAAAAGCCTCTCAAGTTGATAAAAAGTTTAAAAGTAGATTAAAAGTTAGTAAAAGTTGATCAAAAGTCTAAAATCTAAGTGGGAGGCTGGCCGAAGGGACCCAGAGCGAGTCGCCGGGCTGGGCCGGCCAGCCGGAGGGACCTGGAGCGCAAGGCCGGGTCGATGTCGAGGCCTTACCCCCTCACCGCTAACGACCTAGGGCAGATACAGCCCGTCGTTGAGCCGGGCCGGCTGGCTGAAGAGACCCGGAGTGCGAGGCTGGGGTGGGCCTTCCGGCCGAAGGGACCCGGAGTACGAGGCTGGGCTGGGCCGGCTGACCGAAGGGACCCGGAGTGCGAGGCTGGGGTGGGCCCTCCGGCCGAAGGGACCCAGAGTGCATCATGGGCCAGGTCCTCCGGCCGAAGGGACCCGGAGTGCGAGGCTGGGCAGGGCCGGCTGGCCGAAGGGACCCGGAGTGCGAGGCTGGGGTGGGCCCTCCGGCCGAAGGGACCCGGAGTGCGAGGCTGGGGTGGGCCCTCCGGCCGAAGGGACCCGGAGTACGAGGCTGGGCTGGGCCGGCTGACCGAAGGGACCCGGAGTGCCAGGCTTGTGTCCCAAACAAGAACCTGTGGCATCGGCCTTTCACCGAGCGGGGCCCTCGGTAGCTGAGGGGCTTTTTCACAAACAGCAATGTGATAATGACCAAATGATCTGTTTTTGTTATATTGATTGAGGGCTAAATATTGGCCACGACACCGGGGATAACGTCCCTGCCCTTATTAAAAATAGTGCCGTAGGATCTTTTACGTCCACCTAAGAGAGCAGACGGAGCCTTAGTTTAACATCTCATCCGAAAGACGGTACTGGAGTGTCGGCCTAGATTCTTGTGCTCAAGTAACTGGGGTGGGATTTGAAGCCAAAACCTTCTGACTCAGGCGAGGCTACCCAGTGAGCCACGGCTGACGGGTTACAGTCTGCCTGAGCTGCTCATGCTGACTGAGAGGCAGCTGTTCTAAAACCTGCCCCTGCTCGGTATCGTGTGATCCTCTTTTGGAAGCGCAGCCTGACCAGCGTGTACATCGGGTGAGGATGAGATCAGGCTCAGCTGTGGAGACTGTTGTGGTTGAACAGCCGGTTGTCTAGAATGAAGCATGAAGAGTGGTAATCAGAGTTTGTGGAACTGAACCTCAACAAGAAGTTAATGACTCCTAGAGATGGAGAAGGCAGAAAAAAGAGTTGGTGAGAAGAAAGGTTTGGCTGGCTGCTTGGAGCTGTCAGTTGCACATGACCTGCAGTGATGCATCTTGTTTTCGTGTTTATTTTTGTATCATGCCATGAAAGAGCTAAAAGTCTGTCTAAAAGTAATGTTGCCCAGAACAGCACAGGAACTACAGGCAGATTTTACAGCATAGCTTTTCACACTGGGGCTCCTGGATCTGCGGGGGCGGCAGGGTCTGTGAACTCATTCGATTTCTGTCCGTTTCATCAGATTCCATTCTGTTTGTCTTCGACTGACTACACTGTTATTTCTGTTGTTGTATTACTAATAAAGCATTTGTTGCACTAACAGCACTGTGTTCCTTTGGATGGCTTACAATCTTCCGGAGGTTGGGACAGGAGCCCATCAATATATGCAAGGGAGTCCCGAGGAGTGTGAATATTTGCTGGCATGCTGTTCTTCCCCTCACGCTAGTTTGAGAACACGCAAATACTCGGGCTCAGTTTTAAATCTCAAAGTATTAATGTAAATTTTTGTTTAAAAAATGTCAGATCCTCGTGGAACACCAGCCTCCATTGGTTTTATATATATATATTCCTTTTAAAAATGCAAGCGAATCAATTAAACTTATCATCATCATAGGCAGTCCCTCGGAATCGAGGAAGACTTGCTTCCACTCCCAAAGTGAGTTCTCAGGTGACTGAACAGTCCAAATAGAGAGCCACAGACTCTGTCACAGGTGGGACAGACATTCGTCGAGGGAAGGTGTCGGTGGGGCTGGTTTGCCGCGCGCTCCTTCCGCTGTCTGCGCCTGACCTCTTCACGCTCTTTGCGTTGAGACTTTCTCCACCTCGGGCGGTCTTCGGCCAGGGACTCCCAGGTGTCAGTGGTGATGTCGCACTTTACCAGGGAGGCTTTGAGGGTGTCCTTGTAACGCTTCCGCTGCCCAGCTTTGGATCGTTTACCAGACGGAGCTCCGCATAAAGCATTTGCTTAGGGAGTCTCGTATCTGTCAACTGAAATTGCCGAGATGAATTGTAGAAGAGCTGATAAGCAAAATAGGGAGGTCACATATTACTTGGAAAATACAAATCTAAGGTGTAGAGGAACAAAGGGATCTGAGTACAAATATACAAATCATTAAAAATAGCAATACAGGTAAACAAGGCCATTAAAAAAGCAAACTAAGCACTTAGGGTTTATTTCTATAGGAATTGAATTGAAAAGTAGAGAAGTTATGCTAAACCGCTGTTGAGCCTTGGTTAGACCACACTTCGAGTACTGCATACAGTTCTGTTCGTCATATAAAAAGGATATAGAGGCACTGGAGAGGGTGCAAAGAAGATTTACATGGATGATACAAGGAAATTTGAGCATATACATATTGGGAAAGGATGAACAGGCTGGTTCTCTATCTAGAAAAGAGAAGGCTGAGGGGGAGACCTAACACAGGTCTTTAAAATTATGAAAGGTTTTAATAGAGTAGATACAGAGAGAGTATTTCCATTTGTGGGGAAGAGTAAAATTAGAGGCCATCAATATCAGATAGTCACCAAGAAATCAAATAGGGAATTCAGAAGGAACAACTTTACCCAGTGGTGAGAATGTGGAACACGCCACCACAGGGAGTGTTTGAAGCGAATAATATGGAGGCTAGATAAGTATATGAGGGAGAAAGGACTAGAGGGTTATTCTCATCCTTATTTTCTTATCCCTCCATGGCCTCACCCCTCCCTATCTCTGTAATCTCCTCCAGCCCCACAACCCCCGAGATGTCTGCGCTCCTCTAATTCTACCCCCTTGAGCATCCCTGATTATAATCGCTCCACCATTGGTGGCCGTGCCTTCTGTTGCCTGGGCCCCAAGCTCTGGAATTCCCTCCCTAAACCTCTCTGCCTCTTTCCCTCTCTTTCCTCCTTCAAGACTCTCCTTAAAACATACCTTTTTGACTAAGCTTTTGGTCACCTGCGCTAATTTCTACTTATGCAGCTCGGTGACAAATTTTTACTCCTGTGAAGCACCCTGGGACATTTCACTATGTTAAAGACACTATATAAATACAATATGTTGTTTTGCTGATAAGGGAATCCTTATGGGGAGCGGGCAGGGAAGTGGACCTGAATCCGTGATCAGATCAGCCATGTTCGTATTAAATGGCGGAGCAGGCTCGAGGGGCCTACTCCTGCTCCTATTTCTTATGTTCTTATGAGGAATTACAGGAGGAAGGTCGAATGGAGCATAAACGCTGGCATAAACTGTTTGGGCCAAATGGCCTGTTTCTGTGCTGTATATTCTGAGTAATCCTATGTATATCCACAGCGCCTTTCGCAACTTCATGACATTCTAAAGCACTTTACAGCCAATGAAGTACTTCTGAAGTGTAGTCACTGTTGTAATGTAGGAAATACGCAGCCAATTTGCACACAGCAAGCTCCCACATGTGATAATGACCAGATTGTCTGCTTTTTAGGGATGTTGGTTGAGGGATAAATATTGGCCAGGGCACTAGGGAGAACTCCCCTGCTCCCCTTCGAAATAGTGCGGTAGGATCCTTTATGCCCACCTGTTAGAGCAGACGGGGTCTCGGTTTAATATCTCATCTGAAAGACGGCACAGCACTGGAGTGTCTGCCTAGATTTTCGGACTCGGGCGAGGTCCTGAGCCATAGCTGACACGTGAGCATTGTAGGGAAGTGCTGGATAAGGTGGTAATCTGAAATGTTTCATCAATGTAAGTGTTGCTTCGTGTAATCTCCAGTCTCACTGCCGGTTGTTTTTAGTTCTTGACATCTTGTACTGACCCTGCTCTCTGCTAACCTCAGTAGCAACACTTGACCGCCAATAGAGCAGGGCAGTGGGACTGACTGGATTGTTCTTCGAAAGAGCCGGCACAGACTCAATGGGCCGAGTGGCGGCCTCCTGAGCTGTATGATTCCAATACTTCCGAACAGAGAATGGGAAATGCCGACGAGCATCAAGTTGCAGTTCGGTGTCAGTATTGTCGAGTGTGAGCACAGCTGAACTGCTGATGTGGTGTTCCGAGGACTGATGCTGGAAATACAATGGGGGAATAGGCAACGCTGTACATGTTTCAACGCAGGTGGCGTGGGTGGCTGTGAGTGAGCAAATGGCTCTGTGGGTGAGGTAAGCATTTTGTAAATTCTCTCAATGACTCAAACTAATGTGCCTTTTGAGTACAGGGGTGTGTTCTACTACATTTTGTGTTTCTGTTGAATGTTACTGTTTTAAAAAAAGACTGAACTTGCTTTTAATGTATGTATTGATGAATATCCTTTTTATTTATTTTTGTAAGTCAACTTTTGATGCAGAATAATCTTGCACTTGATAAATGTGTCTGTGTTTTAAAAGAAATGGGTGTTCTCTCCGATGGGTTTATTTATTGGAATGCTAGAAGTGACTTTTTAGAACCTGGTTTAATTTAATTTGAAATGCCTTGTGAAGCAATCTCAGTTGTTGCTGTAAGCATGATCTGTTCTCTACTTGCTGTAGACTTTATCTTTTGCCGTCTGGTCTGTGTTCTGTGAAATTTCAAATAAATTTACATGGAAAA
Source organism: Pristiophorus japonicus (assembly GCF_044704955.1). Lineage (NCBI taxonomy): Eukaryota > Metazoa > Chordata > Chondrichthyes > Pristiophoridae > Pristiophorus > Pristiophorus japonicus. Next base: position 193,241,502 of record NC_091989.1, read on the forward strand.
AAGTTAAGGAAAATGCGCAATTTGGAAAGTGTCTCAATAAATCCACTTGAAGCTGTCGGAATGAGTTATTGTGGCGGGGTTGCACTTTATTGGGTTCAGCGGTCTGCCCTCTGCTTCTGCCTGATGGTTTATTGTGCATTGGTCAGCAGGCTTCCCTTGTGTTACACTGGAACACAATATGTAAGTGGGCAGAACAGTGGCAGATGACATAATGCAGACAGGTGTAGAATACTGCACACAGCAGGGTAAATGAGCAAGTAATGTACTCCATGAATGGTACTGGAATAGCAAGGAGGAAATTGAGCGATGTCTTGAAAAAGAAAAACTTGCATTTATACAGTGCCTTTCAGTGGGATCTTGCTGTGCGCATGTTAGTTGACACTCGCATGCATCATCCGCACTGAGTCCTGCTGCCTTCCCACTTCATTCATTCAAGGCCCCCTCGTGTCTCCCCCCCCCAACCCACCCCCTCAGATCTCCCCATCACCTCCAAACCCCCACGTGTTTCCCCGTCACACCCCCCCCTTCCTACGTGTCTCCCCGTCATCCCCCCGGGGCACGAGGAATGGGGCAATAAGTGTTGCCTTGACGGTGTCATAGACATCCCAAGAGCAAAATTAGAAGAAATGTTCAAGTAACGTATTGTGTGCTGGGGGTGTTTGGGGCATACGCTTATATAAATGCAAGCTCTTATCGCTAATGGCCAGTCTGAGATTGAACTTTCCACGTGACTGCTCCAGGGTGCACGAGGTTGTGTCGTCACATTGTGCACTAATGGGCTCGCTTGTGCTTTCTGTTGAATTGATGCAGTGGCACTCTGGGATTTAGTTGCAAGAACATTGTGTATGTTTGATAGAATTGTACTGTTTGAAGATCAGAAGGCAAAGTTCAGGATGACTCATTGGAATTCCTTTCTAGCAGTGTATTTATAGGAGAAATTAGCTTCTAAACAAAATGGTCACACTGAGGAGCTCAAGTTATTAAATGGCGTGGACTATAAAAGTTGTGTTGTAGATTTAACTGACAGAGGCAACCACTGTTCTGTTCAAGTTGGCCTGGATTTATTGAGAACGAAAAGCAAAGCTCGGTGCCTTCATTCCGAAACAAGCCTTGTAAGTTGCCCAGGCTGTTAGAAGTGAACTGATCAGCTGTGTGGAGTATTAAGTTCTGCCTTATTTTAATTCCTCTATATACAGCGGTCTCTAAAGGCAGATTTAAATAGTTAAATCAAAATAGAACGGTAGGATTAGCTGGTTGCTAGATACCAGGCTGCGGTGGAAATCTTCATTTAAAATCAAACTTTACTGTGCGTTGTACTGCGGTTCAAACCTGTAGGGCTTTTTGTGTTGTGGGATTAACATTGGTGGTCCTTTGTTTCTGTAATTTTCATGTACTGCAAGACTGAGCCCAGATTATTTATGGGTTGGTGGGGAGAGGAAAGAAAAATTGCCATGGTGGATTTCCTTGTAAGATTTGGTCACCCACATGACCTTGCCCCTTTCCTGTGTCAAATAAAAGTGTCTTTCGTGCCCCCAAAAATTGAACAGGGCCGAAGGGCTGAATGGCCTGCTCTTGTGTTCTTTCCCAGTTACAGCTGTAGTTCATTTTCACAATTGCTGCTGATTTCTACTCTGTGTTCGAGGCTTGCAGCTCGTCTGCTCCTGTCCTGCTGGTGGAGGTGAGGGGAAGGGAGATGGAAAGGATGGTATACGAGTGCCCTGGCTTCAAGCGCCATTCCAGGTTCAGTGAGGTTTCCACTGATGGCAGATGGCAGTCATCCAGAGGAATTACATGGCATCCTCTGATTTATCTTGGAGACGTGCAGGGCCTTTTGAGTCAGGTTGGCTGAGGTGATTCTATAGGAATGAGTTTGTGCGAGATTGAGTCCAAAGATTCAGATGGCATTGGACTCCGCACCTGGGGTGCTGTCTGAACTGGTTTAGGTCTGATTAGGCCCAAGTCTGAAATTCCCTCCCTAAGCCTCTCCTCTCTGCCTTGCTACTTCTCTCTTCTCCTTTAAGGCCCTTCTTAAAACCTACTAATTCGACTAAGTGTTTGGTCACCTACTCTAATCAACGTTCCCGCGAAGCAGTGGTCTGGAGGTCCCGCACAGCCCACTCACTGGCTTCTCAATGCCACAAACCACACACAAGCGAAAATTTGAATAGGCTGTGCAGCCTGTTAAAGGGGACCGCGCACCCCCAAAAAATGACGGGACATTAATCCTAATGTCTCCTTCTTTGGCTCGGTGTCAGATTTTGTTAATCGCTCCTGTGAAGAGTTTTGGGACATTTTACTATGTTAAAGGCGTTCTATAAATGCAAGTTGCAGTTGATTAGCGACCTGAAGCAACAGTAGTTGGGCCAGCATTGGCAGAGAGCAGCTTGATCGAGGTGAAACCATCTGGAGACGTCTTTTCTGATCAAAATGTTGTTGGGTCTGACTGGCAGCATCTTCGTGTTCTTCCTCTGCCTGCTGTGGAAAGATCCTCTCAGTACCAAGGAACAAAGAAAAGGGCGCGGGTATCTGGAAAAACTCTCACGCCCTTCGCACGTACATCCATGTGGCCAGTTTGAGTGATTGATGGAGCCTGTTAATGTGTGTGAGGTGGACTGCCCTGGATATTTCATAGAATCATAGAAATTTACGGCATGGAAGGAGGCCATTCGGCCCATCGTGTCCGCGCCGGTTGAAAAAGAGCTATCCCGCCTAATCCCACTTTCCAGCTCTTGGTCTGTAGTCCTGTAGGTTACAGTAGTTCAAGTGCACATCGAAGTACTGTTTAAATGCAATGAGGGTTTCTGTCTCTACCTTTCAGGCAGTGAGTTCCAAACCCCCACCACTCTCGGTGAAAAAAGTTATCCAACTCCCCTCTAATCCTTCAACCAATTACTTTAAATCTATGCCCCCTGGTTGTTGACCCCTCTGCTAAGGAAATAGGTCCTTCCTATCCACTCTATCTAGGCCCCTCATAATTTTATACACCTTAATTAAATACCCCATCAACCTCCTCTGTTCCAAAGAAAACAACTCCAGCCTATCCAATCTTTCCTCATAGTTAAAATTCTCCTGTCCTGGCAACATCCTCATAAATCGCCTCTGTACCTTCTCTCTAGTGCAAATTACTCTTCTCTTTCCCCCCCCCCCCCCCCCCCCCCCCGCCACCTCATGACAAATTGTCTTGTCTCGGCTTGGTGTCTTACCGTTGGTGGTCTCTGAGGTGGGAACCAAATGACCTAGGTGTAGGAGTTTAGTGTAATAAAATGGTGTGTTAACTGCGCTGTTTCATTGATGCAGCCATTGTGCCAGACTGCAAAAGAAGGTTTTGTATATTTGATGGGATTGAACTCTTTCAATATCAGAAGGAAAGTCTCAGAGTGACTCACTGGAATTCCTTTCAAACTAGTTAGAGAGTATTTATAGTGTTGTTGACCTTCTGAGAAAGTTGCAAACGGAGAACAATGTACCCTGCAAGGCAAAAGTGCGCTCATTGTCAAAGGAACGCTAGCTACCATATGATCTGATGCGTAAGTCACCTCTTCCTGTTACTTATGTCTGCTTTTACAGCGTGGCTACTTTTATAGGAGTTCTGATCCGTATTTTACTACATCAAGAATTTTGTCAGCAGAATTTCTGTCTTCCTCAACCACTGTTTTAGCATCATAGAATATTGCAGCATCGAAAGAGGCCATTTGGCCCATCGTGCCTGTGCCAGTTCTCTGGAAGAGCGATCCAATTATTCCCACTCTTTTCTCGTAGCCCTGTAATTTTCTCCCCATAACTAAACCTTTTTCATATAATTTGACTGTCAGTGGCCTGTAAAGTTAATTCTTTGCATAGAATTACATTACATAGTATTTAAAGCACAGAAACAGGCCATTCGGCCCAACAGGTCCATAACGGTGTTTATGCTCCACTCGAGCTTCATCTCACCCCATCAACATATCCCTCTATTCCTTTCTCTCTCATGGACTTATCCAGCTTCCCCTTAAATGAATCTATGCTATTCTCCTTAACCACTCCCTGTGGTAGCGAGTTCCACATTCTCGCCACTCTCTGGGTAAAGAGGTTTGTCCTAAATTCACTATTGGATTTATTGGTAACTATCTTGTATTAATGGCCCCTAGTTCTGGTCTCCCCCGCAAGTGGAAACATCTTCTCTACGTCTACCCTATCAAACCCTTTCACAATATTAAAGACCTCTATCGGGTCACCCCTCAGCCTTTTTTTCTAGAGAAAAGATCCCCAGCCTGTTGAGTCATAGAAACATAGAAAATAGGTGCAGGAGCAGGCCATTCAGCCCTTCTAGCCTGCACCGCCATTCAATGAGTTCATGGCTGAACATGAAACTTCAGTACCCCCTTCCTGCTTTCTCGCCATAACCCTTGATCCCCCGAGTAGTAAGGACTTCATCTAACTCCCTTTTGAATATATTTAGTGAATTGGCCTCAACTACTTTCTGTGGTAGAGAATTCCACAGGTTCACCACTCTCTGGGTGAAGAAGTTTCTCCTTATCTCGGTCCTAAATGGCTTACCCCTTATCCTCAGACTGTGACCCCTGGTTCTGGACTTCCCCAACATTGGGAACATTCTTTCTGCATCTAACCTGTCTAAACCCGTCAGAATTTTAAACGTTTCTATGAGGTCCCCTCTCATTCTTCTGAACTCTTTCCTGATAGTTATAATCTTTCATTTCTGGTATCATCCTTGTTAATCATTTTTGCACTTTCTCCAGTGCTTCTGTATCCCTTTTCTAATAGGGAGACCAGAACTGTTCACTGTTCGAAATGTGGTCGGACCAAGGTTCGATACAAGTTTAACATAACTTCTCTGCTTTCAATTTAAGGCATTGTTAACCTGTATTACTACTTTTAATTTGTGATTCTTCTCCGACGTGCCGCCCATCTGTTGATACGGATTCTTTTCCCTCAATTTGGTTCAGCGAATTCATTGAGTCGAACACCGTAGCTGCTTACAACAAAGCAGACTTTATTAATTGTTTCACCGGCCGGGACTTATCAGAATGAAGGAACGCTCTCCCTCAGAGTGTGCCCACTTCCCTCGGACAAGTCCCGTTACAATGTAGGGTCGCAACGGTTATACACTTTCAGTACGTGATACAATTGAGAGACATTCAGTTCACCCTATCCTTTGTGATCCCTCCTTCCCTTTGTCCACTCATTAGCCGATACCTGGCCTTCCTTGCCCAATTAAATACGGGCAGGTGGTTACAGCAACTGTTTTTCACAAAGAGCTTTCTCACACATTGCACAGAGAGTTTTCTCACACATTGCTTGTAAATGTTGCACAGCAAGCTCCCACAAACAGCAATGTGATAATGACCAGATAATCTGTTTTTGTTGTATTGATTGAGGGATAAATATTAGTCAGGACACCGGGGAGAACTCCCCTGCTCCTCTTCGAAATAGTGCCATGAGATCTTTTAGGTCCACCTGAGAGGGCAGACGGGGCCTCGGTTTAACAGCTCATCCGAGAGAAGGCACCTTCAACAGTGCAGCACTCCCTTAGTCCTGCACTGGAGCGTCTGCCTGGATTTTGTGCTCAATTTTCTGGAGTGGGACTTGAAGCCACAACCTTCCGACTCAGAGGCAAGAGTGCTGCCCACTGAGCCACGGCTGATACCAACCAGGTCATCCATTGTAATACCGACTGATAATATAACCGAGTTGTTTCGCAGCTTTGTACATTCACTTCCAGAATATCGATATTTTTAGAAATTTACATTTCTTATTTTTGCTGGAATGTGGAGGTTCCTGAATGACACTGTGAAATTGCAGATTCTGTTAAAATTTTCAACAACTTGCACTCATCACCCCTCATACTTGCTGACTGACATTGGCTCCCAGTCCGGCAACGCTTTGATTTTCAAATCTTTCCATGGCCCTCGCGCCTCCCTATCTCTGTAACCTCCTCCAGCCTGAGCTGCTGCTGTAAAGGCCGCCTAACATGGTCTGCGGCACAATCATCATCATTCACTTGCAAGAACTTTGTCGGGCAATGAGCATCGTGCCAAGTTCCCTTCTTTCCTTCCCCAACATTGAGGAATTTGCACAGGTCAGGCCGTTTGCCAAGAGCTGCTGAAGCTGCAGTCAGTTCCTCGTCACTGGTGGAATGTCTTTATTTGAAGTTTAAAACCTCCGTCAGAGTCCCAACAAGACCAAGGGCTGCTACCGCCTGTTTATATTTGCAATTCACTACTTGTTTTCTCTCCTTCGTTGTGCTGGAGACTCCCAGCTGGACCCATGGGTCTTGCTGTGAAAAATGAGCCCGTTTGCATCATGAACCATGACCTCATGCCCTCGAGCTGCTGAGCTGACAGTGAAGCCTAACTGGTGCAGCCTGTGATAACATTATTGGGTGGGTGGCTGAGAGATTAAATCTCTTGGTGCAGCCCAGGTCATTTGTGTGTGTGTGTGTGCGTGTGTGTACGCGCACGCGCACAGAGACTTGCTACTGTACTGGGCAGAGAATTGCTTTGTGACTTGATCCTTTTCTCCACCTGGCCCAGTGTTGTCACCAGAAGGAAAAAAGAACATGCCTTTATATCATGCCTTATGTCGCTTAGCACATCACAATGGAATTACCCTGAAGTGAAGATGCTTCTGTAGGCAGACATTTTTGCCGTCACACAAACCGTATTGAAGTGAGTGGCCGCTTTGCCTGTTTTTTGGTGGAAGGATGTTGAGCAGGGCATCGGGGGATCTCGCTGCTCTTCAATAGTGTCTCTGGATCTTTTGTGTCCACCTGAACCGCAGGAAGAGGCAGATGGGGTCTCTGTTTAACACATCATTCGAAGGGCAGCACCTTCGACAAGGTGGCACTCCCTCAATACTGTGTTCAAGTGCCTCTGACTCTGGTGAGCATGCTGCTGGCTTAGGGTATTGGCAGCACTACGCTTTAGGAAAAGTGACATTTAAACTCAAGTGCTTTAATACTGTGCTGTGTATGCTTCTCTTAATTCGTCACCTCAAACTGCTCCCACTGTTACACAGCTCAAAATGCTCAAACTGGGATATAAGTCGATTGTTCACCGACAGAACGACACAGGATTTGCAGCAGTACGGAAAGCTAACAGGGTCTTGGGAGGTAGAGCCAGAGCATAGATTCTAAAAGGCACTAATGAGGCTGTATAAAGCACTGGGGTACTGTGTACAGTTCTGAGATCTGCTTACATCGAGGATATCCAGGCATTCGAGGCACTACAGGAAATGGCGACTAAACCTCTACCTAGCTTTGCAGATTCTGAGCTAGAAACAGAAATTGAAAGCCTGTTATTGTTTACTGTGAGGAGGCTTGGGTTAAAATTCTTCACATCGAATCCTGGTATGTTCAAGTTTGCCACAAACACTAGACGCAGGCTACACAAAAGGAAGGAAAGAACTTGCATTATATAGTGCTTTTCATGATCTCAGGATGTCTCAAAGCACTTTGCAGGCAATTTGTGTACAGCAATGTGATCACCAGATAATCTGTTGTAGTGATGTTGATTGGACAAGACACCGGAGAGAACTCCCCTGCTCTTCTTTGAAACAGTGCCATGGGATCTTTTACCTCTACCTGAGAGAGCAGACATTAAACGTCTCATCCGAAAGATGGTACATCCGGCAGTGCAGACACAGACCCAGGTTTGGAAGGAAGGTGCATGGACAGTTCAGATTTCATGGATTTATACGGAAGGTAGTGAGGTTGTTGATCGGACTGTCCCGGGAAGTGAGCGCGGGCAGGTCGTGTGGGAAAATGTATGGAACAGTTGGAGAGTTATATGAGGGAGATGTGAATAGTGCTTTGGGATCAGCCACAGAACTGCAATGTTATCTAGCCATGGAGTCTCCTGCGTGATGATAATTCTTGGAAAATGTTGCAGCAGCGTGTGAAGTTAATGCCTTGTATGTTAAGTTTCCTGATTGTCACTTAGATGCTTGTTGTGATAGAAAATACAGTGGTTACTGTGCAGTCACCCCTTCAAGCACAACAGTGACCATACTTCAGAATAGAGTACGAGAGGAAACTTGCAGGAAACATTAAGACGGACTGCAAAAGTTTCTATCGATATGTAAAGAGAAAAAGGTGAGTAAAGACAAACGTAGGTCCCCTGCAGTCAGAATCAGGGGAAGTCATAATGGGGAACAAAGAAATGGCAGACCAATTGAACAAGTACTTTGGTTCGGTATTCACTAAGGAGGACACAAACAACCTTCCAGATATAAAAGGGGTCAGAGGGTCTAGTAAGAAGGAGGAACTGAGGGAAATCCTTATTAGTCGGGAAATTGTGTTGGGGAAATTGATGGGATATAAGGCCGATAAATCCCCAGGGCCTGATGGACTGCATCCCAGAGTACTTAAGGAGGTGGCCTTGGAAATAGCGGATGCATTGACAGTCATTTTCCAACATTCCATTGACTCTGGATCAGTTCCTATGGAGTGGAGGATAGCCAATGTAACCCCACTTTTTAAAAAAGGAGGGAGAGAGAAAACAGGGAATTATAGACCGGTCAGCCTGACATCAGTAGTGGGTAAAATGATGGAATCAATTATTAAGGATGTCATAGCAGCGCATTTGGAAAGAGGTGACATGATAGGTCCAAGTCAGCATGGATTTGTGAAAGGAAAATCATGCTTGACAAATCTTCTGGAATTTTTTGAGGATGTTTCCAGTAGAGTGGACACGGGAGAACCAGTTGATGTGGTATATTTGGACTTTCAGAAGGCTTTCGACAAGGTCCCACATAAGAGATTAATATGCAAAGTTAAAGCACATGGGATTGGGGGTAGTGTGCTGACATGGATTGAGAACTGGTTGTCAGACAGGAAGCAAAGAGTAGGAGTAAATGGGTACTTTTCAGAATGGCAGGCAGTGACTAGTGGGGTACCGCAAGGTTCTGTGCTGGGGCTCCAGCTGTTTACATTGTACATTAATGATTTGGACGAGGGGATTAAATGTAGTATCTCCAAATTTGCGGATGACACTAAGTTGGGTGGCAGTGTGAGCTGCGAGGAGGATGCTATGAGGCTGCAGAGTGACTTGGATAGGTTAGGTGAGTGGGCAAATGCATGACAGATGAAGTATAATGTGGATAAATGTGAGGTTATCCACTTTGGTGGTAAAAAGAGAGAGACAGACTATTATCTGAATGGTGACAGATTAGGAAAAGGGGAGGTGCAATGAGACCTGGGTGTCATGGTACATCAGTCATTGAAGGTTGGCATGCAGGTACAGCAGGCGGTTAAGAAAGCAAATGGCATGTTGGCATTCATAGCGAGGGGATTTGAGTACAGGGGCAGGGAGGTATTGCTACAGTTGTACAGGGCCTTGGTGAGGCCACACCTGGAGTATTGTGTACAGTTCTGGTCTAACTTGAGGAAGGACATTCTTGCTATTGAAGGGAGTGCAGCGAAGGTTCACCAGACTGATTCCCGGGATGGCGGGACTGACATATCAAGAAAGACTGGATCAACTGGGCTTGTATTCACTGGAGTTCAGAAGAATGAGAGGGGACCTCATAGAAACGTTTAAAATTCTGACGGGTTTAGACAGGTTGGATGCAGGAAGAATGTTCCCAATGTTGGGGAAGTCCAGAACCAGGGGTCACAGTCTAAGGATAAGGGGTAAGCCATTTAGGACTGAGATGAGGAGAAACTTATTCACCCAGATAGTGGTGAACCTGTGGAATTCTCTACCACAGAAAGTTGTTGAGGCCAATTCACTAAATATATTCAAAAAGGAGTTGGATATAGTCCTTACTACTCGGGGGATCAAGGGGTATGGCGAGAAAGCAGGAATGGGGTACTGAGGTTGCATGTTCAGCCATGAACTCATTGAATGGCGGTGCAGGCTCGAAGGGCCGAATGGCCTACTCCTGCACCTATTTTCTATGTTTCTAGAAGTACTACATTGACTGTGAAGCGCTTTGGAACACCGAGATCATGAAAGACGCTATATAAATATGAGTAGTGCTGTCAGCCTCACTGTAGAACTCTCCATACAGTGGAAATGTAATTAAAAACAATAATGTTACCATGACTTCAAGCACCCTGCTGTGGATGAAGTTTGAGATGTATGTATGTTCCTGAGACTGCTCCAACTCCTACACTATCTCCAGATTTCTGAAACTCTGTTGGAACTTTCACGAGGAAATGCATAGATTTAAGGTAAAAACCTGTTTGAGTAGTAATACTACAAGATGTAATGTTAATTTTTCAGGACTTCGGTCTTGAGTACTGAGTATTATTACCGCTCATGCACGCTCCGTGCTCTCCCCTCGCGCACTCACATTCTCTATTGATTGTTGTGTTGTTTGTTGAAATTGAATTGTGCGGGTTGGAGAGAGAGGGAGAGCGAGAGCAAAGGACTTTGGCAATCCCATCTACTTATAGGACACTCTTCCCCAGGTTGCGATGCGAGTGGGTAAAGTTACTGGCTGGTTTGTTGTTGAGCCACAAAGTCCTGCAGGCTCGCTCTCCGGCCTGTGCTCAGTTAGCTGATCTCAGCTGTAGGCTGTAGCTGGGACGCTACAATTGACTGCAAGTCCCTGTCTGATAACTGCCCCGTGTGTATGTCTGGTAAGGACAGGCGCCAGCTTGGCTATGATATCTTTCAAAATGCCTTTTATGTTCGGCAGCACCTCCCAAACCCACGACCTCTACCACCTAGAAGGACAAGGGCAGCAGGCGCATGGGAAGACCACCACCTGCAAGTTCCTCTCCAAGTCACACACCATCCTGACTTGGAAATATATCGGCCGTTCCTTCATCGTCGCTGGGTCACAATCCTGGAACTCCCTCCCTAGCAGCACTGTGGGAGCACCTTCACCACACGGACTGCAGCGGTTCAAGAAGGCGGCTCACCACTACCTTCTTGAGGGCAATTAGGGATGGGCAATAAATGTCGGCCTTGCCAGCGACACCCATATACAGAGAATGGAGAATAAAATACATGATAATTGGCCACTTTGGCAAGCTATCAGAGGCAGCGAGGCTCGTGGAACCACCTCAGGAGAGGAGGGGAAAGTATTGAGGAAATAAAGGTACTGGCAAAGGTATTCAAATTCTGTGTGGGAAAAATAGTGAAGCTCTCTGCACCGCATCACCGCAAAGGATGGAAGGCTAAATCTTCTGTTACATGACCGCATGGGTGTCGGGGGAGTGACCTCTAGCTGAGCTCTCCTGAATTTATTTAGTAATGTGCCGTTGGTATTCCTGCTATCTGTGATGGGCCCAGAATTCAATGCTTGTGCAGAGCTGACTGCCATTCTGGCCAGTGCGCGTGTACTGAGTAATGATGTCTGCACGTGGTGTCATGATGCCACCCATTCAAGTATGCTGCTGCACCAGTGTTCACGAGCCCCAACTAGACTAGTAGCAGTCTGGAAGACCCAGTGGAATACTAGTCTTCCTCACAGCATATTGTATAACATTTATGTGGCTACTGGTTGGTTGGGGGAGACGGTGGGGGTGGGAGAGGACCAGAGCTTCAGGATTAAAAGCAACTTAAACGTTGAAGTCCAATATTGAACTTTATGAATAAGGGATCATTTTACATAGAATTACATAACAGGTCATTCGGTGTAACTGGTTCGTGGCCTTGTTTATATGAGTCTCCTCCCACCCCTCTTCCTCTCGCCCATTAACTTACCCTTCTATTCCTTTCTCCCTCATGTGTTTATCTAGCTGCCCCTTTGGTCTATGGATTTGGCATAATTTGAAAAATTAAAGTTGAAATGGCCAGTTGGTTTCCCCTTCTGCCCCTTCCCCCGAACAGCGCCTAGTTACAATCTCAGGAGACGCTTAAAGCTAGAATTTTAACTTCCTCGCAGCAAATGTACTGTTTGGATTGATTTCTCTTTCTTTATTGCAGGAAATGACCTAGAGGCCTTAGCAATACGTTAATGCTCTCCTGCTTCAGACTGCAAAGGAGTGCATAATCAATCTGGGAGCACCACTTGTTTCCGCTGTCGATCTCAAACTACCTCAGCAAGCATAAAAGCCCAACACGTATGACGGGAGGACGAGGCAGCCTGTGAAATCTACTGGAGTCGCAGCAACTCGAGAGTTTCTGTTTGTGTTAAGGTTGAAACACTACATCCAAGTGAACTACGATTGACCGACTGGATCTGTCAAAAATTCTTTGAAGAACTTGAACTGAACACGGGACAGAAGTAATGCGGACGGCTTTAAGTAATAGTCCAAGCACTGAGTAGCTAATATTTTAAGTTTAACTTCGCTGTTGATCAGTGTCTTCGTCCATTTTTTTGTAGGTCTGCTGATTTTGATTTTTTTTTTAGTGTTCGCTTTGTAGAGGTGTTTCCGCTTCTGTGTGTTGGAGCGAGCCAGAGTGTTCATCAGCATCACACAATTCGAAACAAAAAGACAGTAGTGCTAATCCCACTGGTCAGCGGATTGCCATTCATTCTGGGTCTGCGCGCTCTCTTTCACCTCCCCGCCCCTGTTTCCTTTCAGGGAGTGAAATGGCACTGACTCCTCCAACTGGCCGCTGCGGCTGGTTTGATTGTAATCACGGGGATAGCGTGAGGCTTTGCTAGACCCTGCCAAGTGTAGCCTCGCTGTGTAGCTCTTCTCTGGAAAGTCGGACCCGCTGGTGAAGGTGCAGGGGTCGGAGACAGAGCACCGGTGACCAGTTCTGAAAAGCTCCTGGGCTCCTTTTTTTAATTATTATCTCTCCGCACTTGATGGGCTGCAGCAGGGCTGCACCGAGCACCGAAGACTAGTATAGTTGACCCACTCAGCTACCATCTCCTGGGCTGACGGACGGTGTGTGTGTGTGTGTGTGTGTGTGTGTGTGTGTGTGCGTGTGTGTGTGTGTGAAAAATGCTTGCCTTCAGGCATGCTCCAGAGCTAAAATTATGCACGTGACACTCAACTCTTTTGCAGAATTTTCCGCGTTCAAAGTTGTTTGAAAGGTTTGACCGGAAGAAAATTGCTACCTTGATAAGACTTTTTACATAAAACCAAACCCAAGGAAAGGACGGACCCACGGAGAGAGCACTGTCACTTATGTATTGTTGCAGTGCTCAGGAAAATAAAATGGACTACAAGCGGCGGTTTCTGCTCGGCGGGTCCAAGCAGAAAGGGCAGCAACACCAGCAGTACCCAATGCCTGAGCTAGGCAGGACCCTGAGCGCACCCATGGCATCCACCGCCGCCACCTCACCTTCGCTGGCACCCAGTACCCCCGCCAGCTGCCCCAGCCCCGTGTCCCCCACCACCCAGATCGCCGACATCCAGCAGGGAATCTCCAAATACCTGGATGCACTAAACGTCTTCTGCCGAGCCAGCACCCTCCTCACGGACCTCTTCAGCAGCGTTTTTCGACATTCGCATTATTCCAAAGCAGCTATGCAACTGAAAGACGTGCAGGTACATGTCATGGAGGCAGCAAGCAGACTCACGGCAGCAATAAAGCCCGAAATTGCCAAAATGCTGATGGAACTGAGTGCAGGGACAGCAAACTTCAAAGATCAGAATGACTTTAGTCTTCAAGATATCGAGGTAAGGAAACTGTCCGAGTTTCTTGTTTAACTGGGACTTGTCATCATAGACCTAGAACTATTAAAAATACCAACAACTAGGATTGTTTCCAACTCTTTATATTTTTGTCAAGTAAAGGCTTTCTCTAAAGAGCATGTTAGGGTGAACTGGTTTACAGGAATTATTGCCCTCAATAGTGTGGTGGAGCTGTGAACATGCACATTTGAAATGGTGTGATTACTGACTCAGCCTGAATTGGAAAGGAAGACTTGTATTTCTGTAGCGCCTTTCAGCACCTCAGGATGTCCTAAGAGCTTTACAGACAATGAAGTACTTTTTGAAGTGCAGTCGCTATTGTAATGTGGCAGCCAATTTGCGCACAGCAAGCTCCCACAAACATCAGTGAAATAAATGACCAGATGATCTGTTTTTAGTGATGTTGGTTGAGGGATAAATATTGACCAGGACTCCGGAGATAATGCCGCTGCTGCTCTTCAAAACAGTGCCATGGAATCTTTTGTGTCCACCTGAGAAAGCGGGCGGGGCCTCAGTTTAACATCTCATCCAAAAGATGGCACCTCTGACAGTGCAGCACTCCCTTAGCACTAGAGAGTCAGCCTAGATTTTGTGCTCAATTGTCTAGAGTGGGGCTTGAGCCCACAAACTTCTGACTTTGAGGTGAGCGTGCTACCATCTGAGCCATGGCTGGCTTTTATAAAGTTGGAACTTTGTCGAGAATGTAGTGGTGTCTGAGCTACATGGGTCTTGGGTTTGATCCTTAGTCTATGCTGGCTGTCATCCAGGGTGGTAGTTGGTGGGCTGCTGTTGGCCTCAGCACCCTTGAATCAGAGAGCGTAAAATTGCCCATGTTTCTGCTTCTGCTGTGTACTCCGTGATCCATGCCGAAAGTGTACCTGTGGCCCAGGTGATTGGGTTTAGCTGTAATGTCCTCTTACGGTTCGGTAGGTTGCAGCGTGCACTGTTCAGGCTGTGATGAGCTATTGTGAGGAGCGGTGGTACAGGAATGGTCTGTGAAACTATACAGAAGCTAAGGCTTGACGTCCTTCAGGTGAAGATTCTGAATGGGGCGGGATGGAATTGATGAGAGAAGGATTGAAACACTGATTAGCGGGGGAGGGTGGGCAAGAGGGTGGTCCAGGGGGACATTCGGTAGGTGAACGATTCTCTTTCTAGACCTGCTGTGTAATTGGGTGGTTAGTGATCAGTGTTGTGACATTCACATGGTTATTGATTTGCTTTACATCTTCTTATTCCATCCCTTTCTTTGCCCTGCTTGTTTCACAGTTGATCAGTGGTAGAATCGGATGTAACCTGGCCATTCTCTTCGCAGTTCAATAAGTAATAGCAGAATGTGTTGGAGATGCTGAGAGGATGTTTCCCCTCGTGAGGGAATCTATAAATAGGGGGCATAGATTCAGATTAAGGGGTCGCCCTTTTAAGATGGAAATGAGGAGGAATTCCTTCTCTGAGGTCGTGAATCTTTGGAATTCTCTACCCCAGAGAGCTGTGGAGGTTGGGTCATTGAATAAATTTAAGGTGGAGATAGACAGATTTTTGAACTATTGGGGAGTCGAGGATTATGGAGAGCGGGCAGGAAAGTGGAGTTGAGGCCAAGATCAAATCAGCCATGATCGTATTAAATGGCGGAGCAGGCTCGAAGGGCTGAATGGCCTACTCCTGCTCCTATCTCTTATGCTCTTATACACAACAAGCCAGTGAAAAGACAAGTTTCACGACACTGATCCAGTTCCCTACCCAAAATTCTATTATTTTCTCTCGACATACCGAAGGGCTAGCTGTCTATTTCCAACACATCTTGTTTCAGATTTGTGTTTTTTAAATGTCCGACATGTTCAATCTTTATCTTTTTTGAAGTTTGTACACAAACAACCACTTATAAATTTCCTTTTATCCCTGTGCGCCTCTCTCCCTCACTCAATTCCAAACAGCCAACAACAACTTGTATTTATATAGCATCTTTAACATAGTAAAACATCCCAAGGCGCTTCACAGGAGTGTTACCAGACAACATTTAACACCCAGCCATGTGAGGAGCTGTTGGGGCAGGTGACCAGAAGCTTGGTTAAAGAGGTAGGTTTTAAGGAGTGATTTAAAGGAGGGGGTAGAGGTAGTGAGGTGGCGCAGGGTGGGGGGGGGACGTAGAGAGGTTTAGGGAGGGAATTCCAGAGCTTGGAGCCTAGACAGCCGCCAATGATGGAGTGATGGGAATCGCAGATATGCAAGGGGCCAGAATTGGAGGAATGCAGAGTCCATCCAATCGGAATCTATTGGCTTCATCATTTGAAAGACCATGGTCATCTCCCAAGTCTGTTTTTCCAGTGAAGAAAGCAGTGTGTCCATGCACACTGAATGCCAACTGAAGAATTCTATCCACCTACCTTAAATTCAGCGTGATTAGTTCACAGAATATTTACATATTTTAGGCAGGAAAGATATGAACATGTTTACATGGCTGGAGGTGTTAGCGTGCTGCCGATAACATAACTACAGGTGATTGTGATCTCCGTGCAGCGCTGCTTTCATTCTGTAGGTAAGTAGCAGCAGTGACGACCCAGGTTTACTTTAGTCATTCATGGATTTTTAGCACTTGCTCATTCATGGAATAAATGTGACTTCCTTTAATGTACTGGCAAGTCTGCAGCTTGTGAATGATTATTCGTCTTCAAAAGATAACTTGCAATTTTGTGTTCCCTCTTTTTTTGAATCACCTCTTTCCCTAATTGAGGGAGTGATTTCTGAGCTGTACAGACTAGCAAGGTCAAAGATCATCTCATCGGCCCCTGTTCCTCTCGAGTTAATTTTTTGGGGGGTGACAATAGGGAGATGTATATATGCCAGGGTTTCTGCTCCCGATTACAGCCGGACATGCACGTGATGACTGCATCAGAGTCATCTGTGATACCACTTGACGTTAAATGGCTAGGTGGTGATCCTCTCTGCCTAGACTGTGACTTGTGATGAATGGTCACTTGGGTACGGCCCCAGTACCTAACACTGTGGGACCGTAACTCTGCACGTCAGTCAGGAGGGAGGGCAACATGGAGAATGTGGATAGAAAAAGGAAGAGAAGGCGGAACCGGTGTTGGCAAGACTCGTGATTTACATGGAATAAACGAGCTTTTATAAATAAAAGGCCACAGCTAGAGTACTGTGTGCAGTTCTGGTCACCACATTACAAGAAAGATGTGATTGCACTAGAGAGGGTACAGAGGAGATTTATGAGAATGTTGCCAGGACTGCAGAATTTTAGCTATGAGGAAAGATTGGATAGGGTTGTTTTTTTTGGAACATAGGATGAGGGGAGACTTAATTGAGGTGTATAAAATTATAAGGGGCCGAGATAGAGTGGATATTTCCCTTAGCAGAGAGGTCAGTAACCAGGGGGCATAGATTTAAAGTAATTGGTAGAAAGATTAGAGGGGAGTTGAGAACTCTTTTTTAACCCAGAGTGCAGTGGGGGTCTGGAACTTACTGCCTAAAAGGCTGATTGAGGCAGAAACCCTCATGGTATTTAAAAAGTACTTGGATATGCGCTTGAAGTGCCATAATCTGCAAGGCTACGGACCAAGAGCTAGAAAGTGGGATTATGCTGGATAGCTCTTTTTTGGCCGGCACAGACACGATGGGCTGAATGGCCTCCTTCTGTGTTGACCATTTCTATGATTCTATAAAAGAAAGAACTTGCATTTATATAGTGCCTTTCACGGCCTCGGGACATCCAAAAGCACTTTACAGCCAATGAAGTACTTGAAGTGTAGTCACTGCAATGTAGGAAATGTGATAGCCAATTTGCACATATCACGATCCCTCAAACAGCAATATGACAATGTGACTGAGCTCTGACGGATAGATAGTAAACACGACCGTACCAACATTGCCCACATTGTAAAAACAAATTAAAAACGGAGTACCTCTTTACTGCCCAATATCTAGTTAAATGATATTGGGGACTGGACCAACGTCCTCGTTGTGTGTACTGGAAACTGTGATCCCGCACGTACCACTACATGCACTCTCCTGTCTTTCCACAAGGCGAACCGAAAAGCATTCACTCAGGTACCGTCTTTCGGATGAGACGTTAAACCGAGGCCCAGTTTTACTCAAACCTTCCGGATGTACTAGGGGACCGAGGGTCTAGTGAGAAGGAGGAACTGAAGGATATCCTTATTAGGCGGAAAATTGTGTTAGGGAAATTGACGGGATTGAAGGCCGATAAATCCCCAGGGCCTGATAGTCTACATCCCAGAGTACTTAAGGAAGTGGCCCTAGAAATAGTGGATGCATTGGTGATCATTTTCCAACAGTCTATCGACTCTGGATCAGTTCCTATGGACTGGAGGATAGCTAATGTAACACCACTTTTTAAAAAAGGAGGGAGAGAGAAAACGGGTAATTATAGACCAGTTAGCCTGACATCAGTAGTGGGGAAAATGTTGGAATCAATCATTAAGGATGAAATAGCAGCACATTTGGAAAGCAGTGATTGGATTGGTCCAAGTCAGCATGGATTTATGAAGGGGAAATCATGCTTGACAAATCTTCTGGAATTTTTTGAGGATGTAACTAGGACAGGGGAGAACCAGTGGATGTGGTGTATTTGGACTTTCAAAAGGCTTTTGACAAGGTCCCACACAAAGCACATGGTATTGGGGGTAATGTACTGATGAGGATAGAGAACTGGTTGGCAGACTGGAAGCAGAGAGTCGGGATTAACGGGTCCTTTTCAGAATGGCAGGCAGTGACTAGTGGAGTGCCGCAGGGCTCAGTGCTGGGACCCCAGCTCTTTACAATATATATGAATGATTTGGATGATGGAATTGAGTGTAACATCGCCAAGTTTGCAGATGACACAAAACTGGGTGGTGGTGTGAACTGTGAGGAGGATGCTAAGAGGCTGCAGGGTGATTTGGACAGGTTAGGCGAGTGGGCAAATACATGGCAGATGCAGTATAATGTGGATAAATGTGAGGTTATCCACTTTGGGGGCAAAAACATGAAGGCAGAATATTATCTGAATGGCGGCAGATTAGGAAAAGGGGAGGTGCAACGAGACCTGGGTGTCATGATTCATCAGTCATTGAAGGATGGCATGCAAGTACAGCAAGCGTGAAGAAGGCAAATGGTATGTTGGCCTTCATAACAAGGGGATTTGAGTATAGGAGCAGGGAAGTCTTACTGCAGTTGGACATGGCCTTGGTGAGGCCCCACCTGGAATGTTGTGTTCAGCTTTGGTCTCCTAATCTGAGGAAGGACATTCTTGCTATTGAGGGAGTGCAGCGAAGGTTCACCAGACTGATTCCAGGGATGGCAGGACTGACATATGAGGAGGAACTGGATCGACTGGGCCTGTATTTACTGGAGTTTAGAAAGATGAGAGGGGATCTCATAGAAACATACAAAATTCTGACGGGACTGGACAGGTTAGATGCAGGAAGAATGTTCCCGATGTTGGGGAAGTCCAGAACCAGGGGACATAGTCTTAGGATAAGGGGTAAGCTATTTAGGACTGAGATGAGGAGGAACTTCTTCATTCAAAGAGTTGTTAACCTATGGAATTCCCTACCGCAGAGAGTTGTTGATGCCAGTTAATTGAATATATTCAATAGGGAGCTAGATATGGCCCTTGCGGCTAAAGGGATCAAGGGGTATGGAGAGAAAGCAGGAACGGGGTACTGAAGGAATGATCAGCCATGATCTTATTGAATGGTGGTGCAGGCTCGAAGGGCCGGATGGCCTACTCCACCTATTTTCTATGTTTCTATGTTTCAAATGCCATCATGGCGAGTTAGGAAATTGACAAACTCTAATATGTGGGATCTCGGCAGACAAAATTACTCTTGCCTCTTGGGTGGACATAAAAGATCCCATGGTATTGGTTTGAAGAAGTGCTGTATTTAACCCTCAACCGATATTCATACACAGATTATCTGGTCATTTATCTCATTGTTGCCTGTGGGAGATTGCTGTGCACAAGATTGGCTACTCAGAGTCAACAACACAGCATTGGACTGGAGTCACGTGTAGACCAGACTGGGTCGGAGTGTTGGATTCCCTTCCCTGAAAGATATCCATGAACAACAACCCAGTACCTTGCATGATCATTTCGCCTGCCGAGATCCCACAGATTACCGAGTTTATCAATTTCGTAACTTGCCATGATGGCATTTGAGCTGGTGATCTCTGGGCTGCTGGCCCAGTACAATAGCCACTAATTTACATCTTGGGCTGTGTGAGGTCCACTTATTGGCGTGACCTATGAAGCAAAATACGGGATGATATCTAGTGTGGACCCGTGAAAATTTCACAGTGTCTTTAAAATAGCTGTATATTGAGGTGGAATCTTGCTGCCATATTAGTGCAGCTGTTTCCGGGTGCTCAGCCACACTTTATAGAAATTATTCGGTTAACAAAATACTAGAGCAGGTGCCACGTAGGCAGTACCACATCGGGAGTCTTTTCTGTTACCCGTCGATGGTGCTCGTCAACTTGTGAAGAGGTGTACAGTCATGAATTGTTAATGTAACCTTTTGGAAATGCAACCCACTTGATTCTTCTTCATATTTCATGCGTCTCATTTGTTGTGTCAAACTTGCTTGTTCACCAAAAACTTTTCCCTTTCGCCAGTGGCCCTCACAAATGGAGGGCACACAGTAATTTGGTCACCTACTTAATTTTCAATCTAAGCAAAGAGTCGGTATCTTTGGGGGAGGAGGGAGCACACTGGTGGAAAAGGGAGCATAATTGTAGTGGAGTATTTTACGACTGTCAGAATCCATACTTTAATTTCTGCCATTTTAAGTAACCCCAGCACCAGTCATTTCTTTGATCAAAGAGGCTACAGCAAAATGAAGTGACTCTTCCTCTGGGAAGTACAGATGCCCATAGGATCACAAAATACTTGTAGCCCAGCTTAGTTCATGCATCCAGAAAGACCCTCACTTCCCAGTAATGGCATCTAATTTATTTCTGAAATGGTTCTGGGGTTCCCCTCCACTACTCTACCGAGGAGTCCGTTCAATGTGTCCATCACTCTGTGAAGAAGAACTTACTGATATCAATCCTAAATGTTCCTTTGCTAGCTTGATACTGTGTATACTTGCCCGACTCTTTAATCTACTCATATTAAAGATTTACTTTTCCATTCACTTGGCTGTCTCAAATACCTCCTAAGTTCGTTCTTCTGATGCCTTCTTTCCAGACTCTCAAAATACCAGATCTCTCGAGTCCTTACTCAGCCCAGGCCCCTGACACGAGGGATCAGCCTGCACCAACAGCTTTTTCCCCAATATTGCAGCCGACAGGGAATTATGGCACTGGATGATTAAGTATGTTCACACTGCCGACTTGATCTTGACACAGTTGGGACTTGATTGAATGAGTCACTTTCTCCAACTGAAGGCATGATTTGATGTGGCTTAGGAGAGAAACAACCCACCTGGTAGGCACTGAACCATTGCTTATTAATTGAAGTGGATTTGGGAACGTCGCATGGTGAAGGATCCGACACGTTCTTGGTGGCGGCTGCAGTTGAAACAACATGTGCAGCGCTTCACAGAA
Organism: Pristiophorus japonicus; assembly: GCF_044704955.1. NCBI lineage: Eukaryota > Metazoa > Chordata > Chondrichthyes > Pristiophoridae > Pristiophorus > Pristiophorus japonicus. The sequence goes on from NC_091989.1 coordinate 193,262,608, forward strand.
GCGTCATCAGACAAAAATTGATACCAAGTCACATTATGAGATATTGGGACAGTCGACCAAAAAGCTTGGTCAAAGAGGTAGATTTTAAGGAGCGTCTTAAAGAAGGAGCGAGAGGTGGCGAGGTTTAGGGGGGGAATTCCAGTGCTTGGGGCCCAGGCAGCTGAAGGCCCGGTCGGCAACGGTGGAGCGATGGAAATTGATGAGCAAGAGACCAGAATTGGAGGAGCTCAGGGTTTTGAACAGAGGATGAGAATTTTGAAATGGAAGGGAGAACAATGCAGAAAACAGAGCAATCGCTGGTCTTTGTGCTGATATGCTTGTATAACAAAATATTTGTTCAGGTGGGAGTGGGCTGAAAGGGTTGCTTGTGGGGAGGGGAAGCGTGCAGTCGAGATTCTTGAGCATTTTGGCAAAGCCGAGCAAGGCCTGCACCCAAACAATCAGTAAAGCATTGTGACTAATATCGGCCAGGAGAGCACGAACAAGCATTGTTACAAGATGTTTCCAGATGCCTGTGCGGAGTATCAGTGTCAACACTGAACATTTTCAACATGTGGCTGGTTGACCACTCAAACTCTGCTTTACTTTTCTGCTGCACCTCTGTGGCTTTTTCTTCCTGAGCACGTTGACTATTGACTGTTCGACAATTCCTTCCGGTACTTTGCCCAGTGTCAATCTTGTGCGAGCCTAAACAGTGAGCGTCAGCTGGAAGGGGGAGAATTCTAACCAAGCCCAATTCTCTCCTTGCCCAAACACTCAGCACCGCCTGGCTCACTTGGCACACAGCAAAACTGTGCTCTTTCCAAGTCTGTGTGGCCCCGTTGCTGGCTCCTTTCACCCACTGAGCCACCAGCAATGCACAGAAGGAATGTTTTATAACTTTTATTAAGATAAACTCCTGGCACAAGTCTGAGGTCGGCAGCAATGTTCCCTTTAATCTTTTTTTGGGCTGCGTGGCCCCTTTAAGCATTCAAATTTCCGCACGTGCCCGGATTTTCCGTTCAAAAGCTGGTCAGACGCAGCTTAGAGGGAACGTTGTTCAGCAGTCCATTGTTTTGTTTTACAGCGTATCTCTTAAATGGAGTGTGGACCGAGCAGAGCATTCCTTGAATAATGCTCCTGTGAAATGCCTTGGAATGTTTTACTACATTAAAGGCATTATATAAATGCAAGTATGTTGGTTGCCAGGCCGCTGCTATTTACTCTGGAGTCAGCTGCCAGGCGTTCCGCAAAGGATCTGACTTGATTTCCAATTATTACAAAGTGTCTACAGCACAGAAACAGGCCATTCGGCCCTCCCATAAACTTGTTCAAACCTCTTGTGTCCTTCAGGCATCCACGTGTTTCCTATTCATTGATTTACTTTTCAAGTGCAATTTCTGTTGTGTAGGCAAATGCAGCAAAACAACAACATGCATTTATATAGCTCCTTTAATGTAGTGAAGTGACTGAAGGAGCTTCACAGGAACGTAATCTGACAAAAATTTACATTGAGCCAAAGAAAGAGATATTAGGACCGGTGACCAAAAGCTTGGTCAAACTAGGAGGTTTTAAGGAGCACCGTAAGAGAGGCAGAGAGGTTTAGGGAGGGAATTCCAGAACTTTGGGCCTTGGCAGCTGAAGGCATGGTCGCCAATGGTGGACCAGAAAAATCAGGGAGGCACAAGAGGCCAGAATTGGAGGAATGCAGAATCATAGAATGGTTACAGCACAGAAGGAGGCCATTCGGCTGGTCGAGTTTGTGCCGGCCTCTGCAAGAGCACTTCAGCCAGTCCCACTCTCCCGCCCTTTCCTTCAGGTACTTATCCAACTCGCTTTTGAAAGTCACGATTGAGTCTGCCTCCACCACCTTTCAGGCACTGCATTTCAGATCCTAATCAGTCGCTGCGTAAAAGAGTTTTTCCTCATGTTAGCTTTGCTAATTCTGCCAATCACCTTAAATCTGTGTCCTCTGGTTCTCAATCTTTCCACCAATGAGAACAGTTTCTCTCTCTGCACTGTCTAGACCCCTCATAATTTTGAACATATCTATCAAATCTCCCAATCTTCTCTGTTCAAATGAGAACCACCCCAGCTTCTCCAGTCTGTCCACGTAACTGAAGTCCCTCATCCCTGGAACTATGCATGTAAATCTTTTCTGCACCCTCTCTAATAAGGCCTTCACATCCTTTCTAAAGTGCGGTGCCCAGAATTGGGGACACTACCCCAGTTGAGGCCAAACCAGTGTTTTATACAGGTTCATAATAACTTCCTTGCTTTTGTACTCTCTTCCTTTATTTATGAAGCCCAGGATCCCGTATACTTTTTTAACTGCTTTCTCAACCTGCCCTGCCACCTTCAACGATTTGTGCACATATACCCCAGGTCTCTCTGTTCATGCACCCCCTTTAGAACTGTACCCTTAATTTATATTGCCTCTCTATGGTGGAGCAGGCTTGAGGAGCCAAATGGCCTGCTCCTGCTCCTAATTCTTATGTTCTTGTGTTCTCTCCTCGTTCTTCCAGCAAAATGTATCACCTTGTACTTTTCTGCATTAAATTTCATCTGCCACAGTTCACTATACTTCTAAGTTTTGTGTCATCTGTAAACTTTGAAATTGTGGCCTGTACACCCAAATCCAAGTCATTAATATATATCAAGAAAAGCAGTTCTCAGGGTTGTGGGGATGGAGGAAATTAGAGATAGGGAGTGTCAAGGCCATGGAGGGATTTGAACACTGATGGGAATGTTAAAATCCAGGTGTTGCTGGACCAGGAGCCAGTGTATTTCAGCGAACACTGGGGTGATGGGTGAGCGAGACTTGGAAGCGAAATAGGATACTGGCAGCAGAGCTTTAGACAATGTGTACAATGCTAAGCTTTGTGAAAATCAATAAGCAAGTTATAGCCACCTGCAATCTCCACAATAGCTTATCATACCTGATGTGTGATAAATTCTGGATGACGGCACCGGCTTTTTCTGGTGAACTGTATTGAGGTGGGACTCTGCACTTCCTTCAGCACACAATGGGCAGGAACCAGCAGGAAGTGTGTTTGGGATATGATAAAAAGCAGCTTCCATCAATTGTTCCTCGGCCTTTGCTTCCTGCCCTCGCCCCAGCTTTTCCAAAAAGGAAAATAAACTATGGTTTACTGAGGTTATCCATCCTGCCCCTGTCAACGATCCTGGAGCTGAACATATGGCTCGGTTGGTCACACCCTTACTGAGTTCACGCTCCTATATCCAGAGTTCGAGCACATAATTGAGCAAATACTGCAGTGCTGCGGGAGTAATGTCATTTAAGGAACAAGTAAATATCTGGCTGATCTCGGCTAGAACAGGGCTAAAGGGGCTGCACTTGGTCTCACCACTCTGGGTTAGGGGAATTAAAAGTTCCTGACTGCTTTTGTCATCTGTGCTGGAAATGGGCATTTGTGAACGTTGGTGAAGTTCAGGCCCGGCCTATAATTGCTGCTGTGGTTAAATAGCCCGCCTGCATTCGCTGTTTAGGCGCTCTCATGAATAGCCACTTGAGAGAGTTTTTATTCCTTCATAGGATGTGGGCCTCACTGATAAAGGCCTACATTTATTACCCTACCTTACTTGCCCTCGAGAAGGTGATAGTGAGCTGCCTTGAATCGCTGCAGTCCGTGTGGTGAAGGTGCTCCAGGATTTTGACCCAGTGACGATGAAGGAACGGCTGATATATTTCCCAAGTCAGGATGGTATGTGACTGGGAGGGGAACGTGGAGGTGGTGGTGTTCCCATGCGCCTGCTGCCCTTGTCCTTCTAGGTGGTAGAGGTCACGGGTTTGGGAGGTGCTGCCGAAGAAGCCTTGGCGAGTTGCTGCAGTGCATCTTGTAGATGGTACACACTGCAGCCACGGTGCGCCGGTGGTGGAGGGAGTGAGTGTTGAAGGTGGTGGATGGGGTGACAATCAATTGGGCTGCTTTGTCCTAGATGGTGTCGAACTTCTTGAGTGTTGTTGGAGCTGTACTCATCCAGGCAAGTGGAGAGTATTCCATCACACTCCTGACTTGTGCCCTGTAGATGGTGGAAAGGCTTTGGGGAGTCAGGAGGTTAGACACTCGCTGCAGAATACCCAGCCTCTGACCACCTCCTGTTGCCACAGTATTTATGTGGCTGGTCCAGTTGGGTTTGTGGTGAATGGCAACCCCAGGATGTTTGGTGGTGGGAGATTCGGTCATGATTATCAGAGGGCACTGGTGCAAGAGTCAACACCTTCAGGAGCTAAGAAAATTGGCAATGGGAAATAAAATGCATTGAAGGTTGAAAGGATTCAATTTATCGAGCTATTCAAATACTACTCCATAGCTCCAGCCCTGCTGGGAATACAGAATATCTCCTATGGGGTGCAATGGGTTATGATTAGATAATGTAAGCTGTGATGTTTGGTTCAGTAGTCAGTGAGGGAACAGTTGCTCTGGTCATTGTAGTGACATTAATGCATTCAAAAAGAACATATTTAAGCAGAATGAACAAAACTACAGCACCTTCATGTCTTCGGGACATCCCAAAGCTTCACAGCTGATGAGTTACTTTTGAAGTGTAGTCAGTGCTATCTTAAATAAATAAAGCAGCCAACTTGCTCACAGCAGGATCCCACAAACAGCAATTAGATAAATGACCAGATAATCTGTTCAATTGGCGGCAGTAGAAGGTGGAATATTGACTGGGACACCAGAGAATTCCCATGGTGTTCTTCAAATATTGGCCGTGGTATCTTTTACATCCACCTGAGAGGGCAGGCCGGTCATCTGCCTACGGTCTCACCTGAAAGACAGCATCTCCGACAGTGCAACAGCCCCTCAGCACTGCCTGGAGTGTCAGCCTGGATTATACTCTGGAGTGGGACTTGAACCCATTACATTCTCTGAGGCTAAAGTACTACTAACTGTGCTCTATTTACCACTTTTGCTACACAGCAACCAGTGCAATCCTCAATGGTACAAATTGTACCGACTATATTGGAGGGACAAGCCGCACGGGCCAAAGGGTCAAACAGTCATTCACGCCAAATATTCATTTATTTTGTGTTTTATTTTTTAAATGTACGTGGACAAGAATGAATGAAGGGTGTCCACCTTTGCACCATGGTTAAACTGGGAGCTGAACTATACTTTTTTGGGGTTGGGCATAAGAGGAGAGGGCCCATGTATAAAAAGTTTGTACCAACCGTGGGAGGATGAACGCAATGGAAAAATCCCCGAAAGAAGGAAAATTTAAAAAAAAACCACAGACAGAAATAGAAAATTGTGCAAACCTAGTTGGGGCTCGAGAGGAAATGCGCTCCCCAGTTCAGAGCTTGTCTTGTTGAATTCTAATAGCGGGAAGAAAGACGACCTGTGTTTCATGACTGAGTCAGTGTATGACCTAAGTGAGGGAGCTGGGCTGCTGGAACAAGGCCTCACTAGTGCAAGGGGACAATTGAACATTCCACCCTTCAGATCCCTGGTCAGTGTTCAGCAGTTTGCCGCTGGTTGACAATTGCCTTCAGTGTTGGACATTTTTTTAAATATATTTAAATTTAAATTGCAACGTCAAATCCATTTGTCAGCACAAAGACTGCGTTTACAGTCGTTTTAAGAAACGACAGCACTTTGCGCTTCGCAAGCCCTGCAGCTGTGCACTTTATTCTGAGTGGCCTCTCTGTAGCGTTTCTTTTATAGAACTTACTGAAATATTAAATGATGTTCGGTGCTGGAGAGGAGGGGTGGCGTATCCCGAGAACAGGGTGCTGGTTTTAATCTGCTGTGGTGTTCGTTATTAACGTGCTGCTGTCGAAGTGTTCCACAGACACCATTGGCTGGGTGGTAAGTTCTGGATTTCCACTGTGATGGAGGGTGATGGTGAGGGATCTTGCTGTAGGGTGTTCATCCATAATGCATTTGCATGCCTTCAGGCAACAACAACAACTTGTATTTATATAGCGCCTTTAAAGTAGTAAAATGTCCCAAGGTGCTTCACAGGAGCATTATCAAACAAGATTTCACACCGAACCACATAACCAAAAACTTTGACAACAGGTAGGTTTTACGGAGTGTCTTAAAGGAGGAGAGAGAGGTAGCGAGGCAGAGGGGTTTAGGGAGGGAATTCTAAAGCTCGGGGCCCAAGCAGCTGAAGGCACGGCCGACAATGGTGGAACGATGAAAATCGGGGACACTCTAGAGGCCAGAATTAGAGGAGCACGGAGATCTGAGGGCCCAGAGATCTGGGAGGGTTGTAGGGCTTTAGGAGGTTGCAGAGATAGGGAGGGGCGAGGCTATGGAGGGTTTTCGAAACAAGGATGAGACTTTTAAAATCGAGGCGCTACCGGACCGAGGGGCAATGTAGGTCAGCGAGCACTGGGGTGAAGGGACTTGGTGTGAGTTGGGACGTAGCCAGTAGAGGCTTGAATGACCAAGTTTATGGAGGGTAGAACGTGGGAGCTGTTTGAGTTACCTTGGCGTTACCTTGGTGGCTGCTGGTGTTTACTGTTGCTCGCTGAATCGTGGATGATGCTCCGTTTTTGCAATAAAAAGTTGCTTTTCGCACATCCCACATCCACTTCTCAAAGTACTTTGCAATAAAGAGAAAATGGCAGTGGATGTCAAGAGAAGAGGAAATTGATTTAGAAAATAGGAGCAGGAGTAGGCCATTTGGCCCCTCGAGCTTGCTCCACCATTCAGTGAGATCATGGTTGATCTTTAGGGTGGGGAGCTGAAGGGATGGTCAGAGAGGAGTTCGAGAAGGTTTTTTGGTTTGAAAGCTGGGAGGAAGGTGGCAAGGAGGATGGAATGAGAAGAGTTTCAGAACATAGCGGCTGAACAGGCAGCCACCAGTGGTAGAGGTGGGGAACAAATAAGAGCATGGTGTTGGAGGAGTGAAGGCTCTATTTATGGCAGTTTGGCTAGAAGAATAGCAATATTGGGGGTGGTGGGAGCATGGATAGACTTTTATTAAGTTGTGGGTGATGTCGGCAAGCAACATTTATTGCCCATACCTAATTGCCCTGAGCAAAGGTGGTGGTGGGCCATCTGCCTGAACCGCTGCACTCCATGTGGTGACGGTGCTTCCACAGTGGTGTTAGGTTGGGAATTTTGGGATCATTGCCTAGCAACGATGCAGGAGCGGCAATATACGTCCAAGTCATGATAGTGTGTGGCTTGAAGAGAAACTTGGAGATAATGTTTTTTAGAACATAACATAAGAAATAGGAGCAGGAGTAGGCCATACGGCCCCTTGAGCCTGCTCCGCCATTCAATAAGATCATGGCTGATCTGATCATGGACTCGGGTCCACTTCCCTGCCCGCTCCCCATAACCCTTCACTCCCTTATCGTTTAAGAAACTCTCTTTCTGTCTTAAATTTATTCAATGTCCCAGCTTCCACAGCTCTCTGAGGCAACGAATTCCACAGATTTACAACCCTCAGAAGAAATTTCTCCTCATCTGTTTTAAATGGGCGGCCCCTTATTCTAAGACCATGCCCTCTAGTTCTAGTCTCCCCCACCAGTGGAAACATCCTTTCTGCATCCACCTTGTCAAGCCCCCTCATAATCTTATATGTTTCGATAAGATCACTTCTCATTCTTAATTCCAATGAGTAGAGGCCCAACCTTTCCTTATATGACAACCCTCTCATCTCTGGAATCAACCGAGTGAACCTTCTCTGAACTGCCTCCAAAGCAAGTATATCCTTTCGTAAATACGGAAACCAAAATTGCACGCAGTATTCCAGATGTGACCTCACCAATACCCTGTATAGCTATAGCAAGACTTCCCTGCTTTTATACTCCATCCCCTTTGCAATAAAGGTCAAGATTTCATGGCCTTCCTGATCACTTGCTGTACCTGCATACTATCCTTTTGTGTTTCATGCACAAGTACTCCCAGGTCCCACTATGTACTGTGGCACTTTGCAATCTTTCTCCATTTAAATAATAACTTGCTCTTTGATTTTTTTCTGCCAAAATGCATGACCTCACACTTACCAACATTATACTCCATCTGCCAAATTTTTGCCCACTCACTTAGCCTGTCTATGTCCTTTTGCAGATTTTTTTGAGTCCTCCTCTCACATTGCTTTCCCTCCCATCTTTGTATCGTCAGCAAACTTGGCTACGTTACACTCGGTCCCTTCTTCCAAGTCGTTAATATAGATTGTAAATAGTTGGGGTCCCAGCACTGATCCCTGAGGCACCCCACTAGTTACTGGTTGTCAACCAGAGAATGAACCATTTATCCTGACTCTCTTTTCTGTTTGTTAGCCAATCCTCTATCCATGCTAATATATTACCTCCGTGAACTTATATCTTGTGCAGTCACCTTTTATGTGGCACCTTGTCAAATGCCTTCTGGAAGTCCAAATACACCACATCCACTGGTTCCCCTTTATCCACCCTGTTCGTTACATCCTCAAAGAATTCCAACAAATTTGTCAAACATGACTTCCCTTTCATAAATCCATGCTGACACTGTCTGACCGAAATTTGCTTTTCCAAATGTCCTGCTACTGCTTCTTTAATAATGGACTCCAACATTTTCCCAAAAACAGATGTTGGGCTAACTGGTCTATAGTTTCCTGCTTTTTGTCTGCCTCCTTTTTTTAAATAGGGGCGTTACATTTGCAGTTTTCCAATCTGCTGGGACCTCCCCAGAATCCAGGGAATTGGTAAATTACAACCAATGCATCCACAATCCCTGCCGCTACTTCTCTTAAGACCCTAGGATGCAAGCCATCAGGTCCAGGGATTTATTTGCCTTTAGTCCCATTATCTCTGAGTACCACCTCCTTAGTGATTGTGATTGTGTTAAGTTCCTTCCCCCCTATAGCCCCTTGACTATCCACTGTTGGAATATTGTTAGTGTCCTCTACTGTAAAGACAGATACAAAATATTTGTTCTGTGGTAGAGATCGAGGAGCTGGGAGGTGGTGAGCAGCTCCAGTACATCTTGTGGACAGTACATACTGAGCATGATATCAGTGGATAGGGGCTTCAGTGGCAGGGACGCCAGTAAAGTGGACGACTTTGTCCTGGATGGTGTTGAGCTTATTAATGTAGCTGCACCTATCCAGGTGAGTGTTCCTTCATAATACTCATCTTGACCCTTGGTGGTGGAGGGGCTTTGATGGGTCGTGAGGTGAGCCACCTATTGCACCAGGCTCTTCCTTTTGTAAGTGTTGGTTTGTCTGGTCCAGTTAAGCTTTTGGTGACCCCAACGCTGTTGCTGAGTCACTCTGGTCATTGAAGATCAGAGGGAGACGTATTTGACCCTCGCTGCAGATGGTCATTGCCTGCCACTTAGTTGGCACGAATGTTTTCAAGGTGTTGCTGTAGGCTAGTATGGACTGCGTCATTAATAGAGTTTAAATATAGCTGAATAGCCCAACTCCTGAACATATGATGGGGGAGAGATCATTGAAGCAGCTGAAGACAGTTGGGCCATGGGTGCTGCCCCGAGGAACTCTGGATGTGATGTCCTAGGGCTGCAATGATTGGCCTCCGACAACCACAGCCATCTTGCTGTAGGTCAGGTCCGACTCCAGCCAATGGTGGAGTTTTCCCCTTGATCCACATTGATCGGAGTTTTGCCAGGGCTTTGTGGTGCCAGACTTTATGTTGAGGGCACTTGCTCTCTGATGCTGCCAGAGTCAAATTAAGCATCACCGTGCAGGTTATTGGTGAGTCGATCGAGCTTAATGGCACCACCATTGAATTCTTCCATCATTTGGTAGTTGGGAGGATAGCTCAGTAATAAGCAAGGATGAGCTTTTTTAAAGTAAGCTTGCTAGGGAGCAGGAAGCTGTGGAGAAATGGAGAGTATGGAGCAGGTGTGCCTAAGTGCTGAAGATGCATGCTGCCATGTTCGGAATGAGATGTAACTTGTGGTTGATGTGGAGGTCAGCGAGAAAAGTGTTAGCTCGAGATGATGAGGTGTGGTATAGGGTTTCGGACGGAGGTAAAGTGGGAATACTGTTGGATAATGGAACACTTCTCATTATATGCTCCACGATACTTCATGCAAGCACCATTCTTTACAACTGAACCTAGGTGGTGGCAGGCAAACTGTAACTGTGGACGTCAGAGCTAGAACTGGACTTGTCCTCATTCAATGTATGCACACACTGTCCTTCTAATGCCTCTTCTCGACATACCTCACCGCCCCCGTCCACCCCAAAGCCCCAGGGGTGTTGTGATCAATAGTTGTGCCCCTCGGACTATCTGAAATCAGCTATCTCAACACAGATCAGAAATCAAACCTGGGATTTGAATGCTCCCGATTGGTGTTATTCATTGCATTAATCACCTGAGCCATCACATTACCTTGTCTTCTATTTTTCAGTTTGTTCTGATAACTCAGTAAATATCTCGCCATGTTACCTCCTTAGTCTCATTTTCTTCCCGACGGTGCACTGTCCATCTTTCCTCAGCTCGGAGGAAAGATCGGTGAGTTACTGTTATTGGAGGCTGCGATGGTCTGCGTGTACTTTCACACCTCCCTCTGTACTGCTCTGTAATTATCCAATTCAGTTCATGTTCGAGGGGCCAAATGGCCTACTCCTGCTCCTATTTCCTATTTCTTGTGTGTCCTTATCATCTTCCCTCATTCTTGACTGGCCAAAATAAAAGCTGACATTCTGACTTTAAAGTAGGCTGGTATCATTGTTTTCTCTTTAATCTGTTTCTCATCAGATTTGTTGTGATATTTGGGCATTCAAATCTTCGTGCATGATTTATCCCTGATTTTCAACTTCGGGGAGGGAAATGACTGTGGCAGTTAGTTAGTGTGGTTTTTCAGCTGTTGGTAGTGGTGACCACAATTGATAACCAGATGAGAGCTGCATCTGCCGATGGATTTAAGGAGTGTCTGGTCAGGTTACTAAGAATGTTTCAAAGTGATTCGCTAGTTGGTTGTAAGGCCTCACTAAGCCCCTCCACCTCTCCTCCTTTAAGTTGCTCCTTAAAACCGACCACTTTGACCAAGCTTTTGATTGCCTGTCCTAATATCTCCTTGCATTGCTCAGCGTCAGATTTTTGTCTGATAACATTCCTGTGAAGCGCCTTGGGATGTTTTGCTACGTTAAAGGTGCTATATAAACGCAAGTTGTTGTTGAATGACTGTCATAGCCAGCATCCATGCACAGGGATCGCTGTGTAGCTTGATACACATTGTGCTCCATCTTTCTTGGATGTGATAGAAGAGGTGCCTCTCCCTTGAGTACACCATCGACCCCCTCACCCCAAGTACTAAGACAGTGTGACAGTCAGCAGTGTGTTGTGAATGGTGTTTCCATGTGGAATGTTGATGCTGTTTACTGTTCCAGCTGCTCTGTGGCTGAAGGAACCTGTGCCAGTCGGATTCCAGGCACATTCTCGCTGACATTTACTCGTGACGTAACGTCTTATTTTCCATTTCCTCCTGTAATAGCAAAACATAGTACGTAGAGCTAAAAAAAATGCTGCATGTTTCTTGCCACTTGTAATGTTTCTCAACAACAATAACTTGCATTTATATAGCACCTTTAATGTAGTAAAACGTCCCAAGGCACTTCACAGGAGCGTTATCAAACAAAATGTAACACCGAACCACATGAGATATTGGGGCAGATTACCAAAAGCTTGGTCAAAGAGATAGATTTTAAGGAGCATCTGAGGACGGTAGAGAGGCGGAGAGGTTTAGGGAGGGAATTCCAGAGCCTGGGGCTTAAGCAGCTGAAGGCACGGCCGCCAGTGGTGGAGCGATTAAAGTCGGAGATGCTCAAGAGGCCAGAATTGGAGGAGTGGAGAAATCTGAGGGTTCTGGGGCCGGAGGAGGTTACAGAGATCGGGAAGGGCGAGGCCATGGAGGGATTTGAAAACAAGGATGAGAATGCAAGGAAATAGATTGCATGGCAATGAAACAACTTTCGGTACAAGCCAAAATCTATGTTTCGATAAATGAAGATGAAAGAAGCAGTCATCTGATGGGCAAGCTGGCCATTGCTTCCGCCCCCTCCCCAAGTTAATTGCTCAGTGAAATGTTCTAACCCGAAGCAAGACAGTCAGTTTGAGTCAAATTCTAGTTGTAAAAGGCTGTAGATCTTTACAGCCCCAGGACTATTGCGTATTGGCATTCTGCGAATGTTTACAGAAATACTAGCTCACGTTCGCACCCAAGACTCTGCTTCTAAATTGAGTCAATCTGTGTTGAGCCAGCTGCCAGGGAAGCAGGCGCCTGAGAACTGCTGATCTGATTTATTGAACGGATGTTCTAAATGCAAAATCGAGTTGCTTGTCGTCTGGTTCAGAACTGCTACGTTTTCTGTCTGGCTTGTTACGGTGCTTAAACACTGGCTCTTGGCACAGTTGAGGTCTTGACTCTGGACGTATTAACGTGTTTGGTTTGAATTCTTTTAACTTAGTCACTGGGTGGGGGTTCGTGAATGAGTCAAGCATTGTTTTTTCTTGCAAGAGGGATGGAGAGTGATACATTAATTTCCATTCACTTTTTTCTCCTTTTTCTCCTGAAGGGGATTATTCTTGCTGAGTGAAGTTAGTCATTTTGGTAGGAAGAATGAGAAGAGGCAATATGAACTAAATGGTTCAATTTTAAAAGGGGTGCAGGAACAGAGAGACCTGGGGCTGTGTGTACGTAAATCCTTGAAGGTGGCTGGACAAGTTGAGAAGGCTGTTTTTAAATAAAAAAACCATATGGCATCCTTAGCTTTATTAATAGAGGTAGAGTACAAAAGCAAGAATGTTATGTTAAGCCTTTATAAAACACTGGTTTGGCCTTAGCTGGAGTATTGTGTCCAATTTTGGCACCACATCTTAGGAAGGATGTCAAGGCCTTGGAGCGGTGCAGAGGAGATTTGGTTGTTCTCCTTGGAGCAGAGAGATTTAATAGATGTGTTCAAAATCATGAAGGGTTTTGATAGATCAAATAATGGTTTCCAGTGGCAGGAGGGTTGGTAACCAGAGGACACAGATTTAAGGCGTTTGGAAAAAGAACCAGAGGGTAAATGAGAAATGTTTTTACACAGTGCGTTATAATCTGGAACACGCTGCCTGAAAGGGCGGTGGGAGCAGATTCAATAGTAACTTTCAAACGGGAATTGGATAAATACTTGAAGGGGAAAGATTGCAGGGCTGTGAGGAAAGAGCGGGGGGAGTGGGACTGATTGGACCACTCTTTCACAGAGCCGGCACAGGCATGATGGGCCGAATGGTCTCCTTTCATGCTGTATGATTCTGAAGTGTAGTTTCAAATGTGCTGGGAGTTCTGTGCTTCCTTGCCCAAGTGGCCATTCTTTATTTGAGCTGGGGGTGTGTGCTGGCAGGCTCTGGTCATGGATAAAATCACAGCTGAACGAGGGTCATGGGACAGCGATTGGGAGCAGGACCTCTGGCTGTTTATTTTATTCCATCCTCTTTCCTAGACTCGTGTGCTGAGGCTGAGGGTCTAACACACTGTGAGGCAGAAAGAAAAATGAATGCGTGTGTCTGGCTCTTGTTCTCCCACACCTTCGCGCTCTCGCATACTCTCTCTCTCTCTCTCTCTCTCTCTCTTGCGCTCACTCGCTCCTTCGGCTCTCGATCTCTCTGTCTCTTAACCCCCACCGGCACCGTCCGCAACCCACCGCATGAGCACAGTTGCTGTCAGCTGATGGCAGTAATTTTGGCAGGAAGCCTGACTGTGTTTATCCCAGACAGTCAAGGCTGTCTGGTGGGAAAACCCAAATAATATACAGCTTTGATGCAACTGATTTTCTATTTGGAAAATTAATACTTTTTGAAAAGACTTTTATCAGTGATGTGACCTTGTGAGCTGGAGTGACTGATTCATTTTCCCTGGGAATGAAACCATTGTTTGTTTAAAATAGCTGTAGGGGTCTTGTGGATTGGGGGAGGATGGAACAAAGGTGGGATAGACTGCACATTGTGATCTGATGCTTCTCGCCGTGCCTTAGCAGTTCTTTTGTTTTGATTAGAAGTTAGTTCACAGGGTTACAACTTATTGCAGTTTTGTTATCTGGGTGTTTCACATTGGCCGTGTCGTTAGCAGGCATACGATGCTCCCGAGACTGCTCGGACTCTAGCGATATAAAAATGCGAACACCAGGACTCAGCTACCATGGGATGGGGCCGTTGGAGGTGTGGACAGCTCTTTCCTGTTGGCCCTCTGACAGGGCACTGTAGCAAACGGGCCAAATGTGGTCAGCGGAAACACTACAAGGACACCCTCAAAACCGCCCTGATAAAGTGCGACATCCCCACTGACACCTGGGAGTCCCTGGCCCAAGACCGTCCTAAGTGGAGGAAGTGCATCAGAGAGGGCGCTGAGCACTTTGAGTCTCATCGCTGAGAGCATGCAGAAATCAAGCACAGGCAGCGGAAGGAGCGTGCGGCAAACCTGTCCCATCCACCCTTTCCCTTAACCACTGTCTGTCCCACCTGTGACAGAGTCTGTGGCTCTCGTATTGGACTGTTCAGCCACCTAAGAACTCACTTCAGGAGTAGAAGCAAGTCTTCCTCGATTCCGAGGGACTGCCTATGATGATGATGATGATGATGCAGCAGCACAAGAGTAAAGAATAATGTAATCAGTTACGCTGTGTGGCAACAGCTTTCTGCTTCACGGTGGGTTGCTAGTAAAACACTCAACATAAATATCCGTCAGGATACCGCGCTCTTGTGTCATACTCCAAGTGGGACTGGCTCTGAAATCGGCCATGGAGAGAAATTACAAAATGCTCGGGATACTTGTGCATGAAACACAAAGTTAGCATGCAGGTACAGCAAGTAATCAGAAGGCAAATGGAATGTTGGCCTTTATTGCAAGGAGGATAGAGTATAAAAGCAGAGAAGTCCTGCTAGAACTGTACAGGGTATTAGTGAGGCCACACCTGAAGTACTGTGTACAGTTTTGGTCTCCAGAGGAGGGATATACTTGCATTGGAGACTGTTCAGAGAAGGTTCACGAGGTTGATTCCGGAGATGAGAGGGTTGACTTATGAAGATAGGTTGAGCAGGTTTGGCCTATACTCATTGGAGTTTAGAAGACATAGAAGTGATCTTATTGAAACATAAGACACTGAGGGGGCTTGACAAGGTGGATGCAGAGAGGATGTTTCCCCTAGTGGGGGAATCCAGAACTAGGGGGCATAGTTTAAGAATAAGAGGTCGCCCATTTAGAACTGAGATGAGGAGGAATTTCTCTGAGGGTTGTAAATCTGTGGAATTCTCTGCCTCAGAGAGCTGTGGAAGCTGGGACATTGAATATATTTAAGGCAGAGATAGACAGATTTTTGAGTGATAAGGGAGTCGAGGGTTATGGGGAGCAGGCAGGGAAGTGGAGCTGAGGCCAAAATCAGATCAGCCATAATCTTATTAAACAGCGGAGCAGGCTCGAGGGGCTGAATGGCCGACTCCATCTCCTATTTCTTTTTATAATTAGCATTTATATAGCACCTTTAATGTAGACATCCAGTCCTGGATGAGCCATAGCTTTCACCACCTGAAAACCAGAAGGCCAAAGCCATCGTCTTCATGCCCCACCACAAACTCTGTATCCTTGCCACCGGCTCCGTCCCCCTCCGGTTGAACCAGATTGTTTGCAACCTTGGTGCCCTATTGAAGTGAACTTCCGGCTCCATGTGCTCTCCGTTACTGAGACCGTATACTTCCATCTCCGTAACATCGCTCGTTTAACACCCCTGCCTCAGCCCATGTTCTGCTGAAAGCCTTATCTATGTCTTTATCACCTCCAAACTTGGCTATTCCAATCGTCTCCTTCCGGCCCCCCATTCTGCCCCCTCCATAAACTTCAGCTCATCCAAAATTCTGCTGCCTGTATCATAGAAACATAGAAAATAGGTGCAGGAGTAGGCCATTCAGCCCTTCGAGCCTGCACCGCCATTCAATAAGATCATGGCTGATCATTCCCTCAGTACCCCTTTCCTGCTTTCTCTCCATGCCCCTTGATCTCTCTAGCCGTAACTGCCATATCTAACTCCCTCTTGAATATATCCAATGAACTGGCATCAACAACTCTCTGTGGCAGGGAATTCCACAGGTTAAAAACTCTGAGTGAAGAAGTTTCTCCTCATCTCAGTCCTAAATGGCCAACCCCTTATCCTAAGACTGTGTCCCCTGGTTCTGGACTTCCCCAACATCGGGAACAATCTACCCGCATCTAACCTGTCCGTCCTGTCAGTATCTTATATGTTTATATGTCTCTTATCACGTTTGTCCGTCCATCTCCCCTGTGCTCACTGACCCGTTTACCCATTCTCTACTCCCCCCTGCTGAATGACCCGTTTACCCATCTCCCCCCCCCCCCCCTCCCTGTGCTCACTGACCTACTTTGGCTCCAGTCCATCCCAGCCTCAGTTTAAAATTCTCATTCTCCTGTTTAAATCCCTACATGGCCTGGTCCCTATTTCTCTAACCTCCTCCAGCCCTACAACCCTCCGTGTCCTCCTGTTCCTGTGGGATCAACAAGAAGCCAACGTCAGAAACCCGAAGGATGCGGGAGTGGATGTTAGACTGGAGGAGATGGCGGTGGGGGTAAGGTGGCGGGATAGTGATTTGTAGCCTAGGACTGAGATCGGTCACAGTTCGACCCCTGGTGTTCTCACGGAGGGTCATTGACCCGAAATGTTAACTCTGCTCCCTCTCTACAGATGCTGCCTGACCTGCTGAGATTTCCAGCATTTTTTGTTTTCTGTTTATATCCCTGGTGTATATTGTAGCCCAATTTGAATTTTGAGATAAAAACACAAGAACACAAGAAATAGGTGCAGGAGTAGGCCATTTGACCTCTGGAGCCTGCTCCGCCATTTAATAAGATCATGGCTGAACTGATTATTCCGCTTCCCTGCCCGCTCCCCATAACCCTTTATTACCTTATCGCTCAAAAATCTGTCCGTCTACTGGTCAGGTGGGCAGAGCAGTGGCAAATGGAATTTAATTCAGAGAAGTGTGAGATGATGCACTTTTGGAGGGCTAATAAGAAGCAGTAGACCACTTAATAGTGTAGATGAACAAAGGGACCTTGGAGTGCTTGTCCACAGATCCCTGAAAGTAGCAGGCCAGGTGGATAAGAAGCCATACGGAATGCTTGCCTTTATTGGCCGAGGCATAGAATATAAGAACAGGGAGGTTATGCTTAAATTGTATAATACTTTGGTTAGGCCACAGCTGGAGTACTGCGTTCCATATAATAGGAAGGACGTGATTGTACTAGAGAGAATGCAGAGGAGATTTGCAAGGATACTGCCTGGAATGGAGAATCTTAGTTATGAGGACAGATTGGATAGGCTGGGTTTGTTCTCATTGGAACAGAGAAGGTTGAGAGGAGACCTCATTGAGGTGTACAAAATATTGAGGAGCCTGGACATAGTGGATAGTAAGGGTCTATTTCCATAGGTGGAGGGGCCTATTACAAGGGGGCATAGTTTTAAGGTGGTTGGTGGAAGGTTTAGAGGGAATTTGAGGGGGGCTTCTTTACGCAGAGTGTTGTGGGGATCTGGAACTCGTTGCCTGGAAGAGTGGTGGATGCAGAAACCCTCACCACGTTTAAGAGATGGTTGGATGGGAACTTAAAGTGCAGTAACCTGCAGGGTTACGGACCTAGAGCTGGTTATTGGGATTAGACTCCGTTTTGTTGGACGGAGCAGATATAATGGTAAGTACTACAGGGAATAGAATGCGGCCAGGGTGATCTCCTGGACTAGTTTCGATCGCTTGGATGGGTCGGAGAGGAATTTTCCCAGATTTTTTTCTCCCTAAATTGACCTGGGTTTTTATCTGGTTTTTGCCTCTCTCAGGAGATCACATGGCTCCGGTTGGGGTGGAGTGTAGAATGTTTTAGTATAAGGGATGTCGCAGTTGTGTGAGGCGGATTGGTTTGCCTTTCCGTCATTGTTCATAGGTTTATATGTAACCTTCAGGGCTGCTGACCAAGGGTCGTGTGGCTCTTTGACGGCCGGCGCGGACGCGATGGGCCGAAATGACCTCCTTCTGTGCTGTGAATTTCTATGTTTCTATGTTAAATATATTCTAAGACCCAGCCTCCACAGCTCTCTGGGACAGTGAATTCCACAGATTTACAACGCTCTGAGAGAAGACGTTCCTCCTCATCTCAGTTTTAAATGGGTGGCCTCTTATTCTGAGATTATGTTCCCTAGTTTTAGTTTCCCCCATGATTGGAAATATACTCTCTGCATCCATCTTGTCGAGCCCCTCATTATCTTATATGTTTCGATAAGATCAGCTCTCATTCTTAACTCCAATGAGTATAGGCTCAACCTATCTTCATAAGTCAACCCCCTCATCTCCGGAATCAATCTAGTGAACCTTCTCTGAACTGTCTCCACGCAAGTATATCCTTCCTTAAATATGGAGACCAAAACTGTACTCCAGGTGCGACCTCACCAATACCCTGTATAGTTGTAGCAGGACTTCTCTGCTTTTATACTCTCTCCCTTTTGCAATAAAAGCCAACATTCCATTTGCCTTCATGATTACTTGCTTTACCTGTATACTCTCTTTTTGTGTTTCATGCACATGGACCCCCAGGTCCCTCTGTACTGAAGAGCAATTTTTCTCCATTTAAATTATAATCTGCTTTTCTATTTTTTCTGCCAAAGTGGATAACCTCACATTTTCCTACATTATACACCATCTGCCAGGCATCAGTGGTGATGTTGCACTTCATTAGGGAAGCTTTGAAGGTGTCCTTGTAACTCAATCAAGCAGAGTAGGCATGGCTTTATGAAAGGGAAATCATAAGAACATAGAAATAGGAACAGGAGTAGGTCATATGGCCCTTCGAGTCTGCTCCGCCATTTAATACCAACATGGCTGATCCGATCATGGACTCAGGTCCACTGCCCTGGCCGCTCTCCATACCCCTTATTCCCTTATCGTTTAACAAATTTTATTACATATGAAGTGAACAGTGACAGTGTCGTGACTTCTGGATATCATCCACTCCAACAATGTCCCTTCTAGGGGATTGAAAGAACATGATCTGTCTTCGCTGAGTTCCCTCTCTCCCCTCCGATCCACTCCCCACCGTGTCTCCCCGCCCCCCCCCCCCCAGCCTCTCGCTATCTCCCCCCCCCCCCCCCCCCACCCCGGCCGTTCAGGGCTCACGGGAGACTTGGGGGGGGGGGGGGGGGGGGGTCCGGTCGGATGCTCACGGCTCAGCCTGAGACCCGGTCGGCCGGAGGAGCAGCAGCTCGGTTGAAGAACCCGTGCAGCAACAACGTGGTCAGACTGATCGCAGGGTCCCATTTCATGATCTCTTTCCCTCCCCCCCCCCCCCCCCGCCGCATCTCTCGCCAGGCCTGGAGGGGTGGGTGGGGGGGGAGCTGGGGGAAGCGTCGGAGTCTCGGGTGCTGCTTCTCAGCGCCATGCACATGCAATAATTCGGCCGGGAATCATGTTTGACAAATTTGCTGCAGTTCTTTGAGGATGTAACGAGCAGGGTGGATAAAGGGGAACCAGTAGATGTGGATTTGGATTTCCAGAAGGCATTCGATAAGGTGCCACATAAAAGGTTACTGCACAAGATAAAAGTTCATGGGGTTGGGGGTACTATATTAGCATGCATCTAACAGAAAACAGTCGGGATAAATGGGTCATTTTAGGTTGGCAAACAGTGACTAGTGGGGTGCCGCAGGGATCGGTGCTGGGGCCTCAACTATTTACAGTCCATATTAATGACTTGGATGAAGGGACCGAGTGTAATGTAGCCAACTTTGCTGATACAATGATGGATGGGAAAGCAAATTGTGAGAAGGGCACAAAAAATCTGCAAAGGCTAAGTGAGTGGGCAAAAATTTGTCAGATGGAGTATAATGTGAGAAAATGTGAGGTTATCCACTTCGGCAGAAAAAATAGAAAATCAAATTATAATTTAAATGGAGAAAAATTGCAAAGTGCTGCAGTACAGAGGGACCTGGGGGTCCTTGTGCATGAAACACAGTTAATATGCAGGTACAGCAAGTAATCAGGAAGGCAAATGGAATGTTGGCCTTTATTGCAAGGGGGATGGAGTATAAAAGCAGAGAAGTCCTGCTACAACTATACAGGGTATGAAGCCACACCTGGAGTAGTGCGTACAGTTTTGGTCTTCGTATTTAAGGAAGGATATACTTGTATTGGAGGCAGTTCAGTGAAGGTTCACTGGGTTGATTCCAGAGATGAGGGGGTTGACTTATGAGGATAGGTTGAGGAGGTTGGGCCTATACTCATTGGAGCTCAGAAGAATGAGAGGTGATCTTATCGAAACATATATGATAATGAGGGGGCTCGACAAGGTGGATGCAGAGAGGATATTTTCACTGATAGGGGAAACTAAATCATGGTCTCAGAATAAGGGGCTGTCCATTTAAAACTGAGATGAGGAGCAATTTCTTCTCAGAGGGTTGTAAATATGTGGAATTCTCTTCCCCAGAGAGCTGTGGAGGCTGGGTCATTGAATATATTTAAGGAGGAGATAGACAGATTTTTGAGTGATAAGGGAGTAAAGGGTTATGGGGATCGGGCAGGGAAGTGGAGCTGAGTCCATGATCAGATCAGCCATGATTGTATTAAATGGTGGAGCAGGCTCGAGGGGCCGAATGGCCGTCTCCTCCTATTTCTTATGTTCTGTTCTTAATCTCCTGGGTGTATGTCAAGAGGTAAATTGTAGATAGTTTTAGTGGTTGTGTGTGTTCAGAGATTGTGAGACAGTTGGAGCAAATTCTGCATCTCCAGTCACAAGGAGTGCTGAATGTTGTACTGGAGTTCTGTTTCAGGTAAGCTGGCAGGATAGTCATTATTGTATTAATACTCATTTGTTTATAGTAACTTTCAGGTCTGCCTCAAAACACTTCAGACAATCAATTACCCCTTATGAACTGGAGTGACTTTGCAGCAAATGCTGACTCATTGATTTGCCATATGATGAGGTCATATGTTTAATGCTCTTGGTGTGTGCTGACAAGCTGCCTTGACCGTTTGGCAGTGACTGGAGCTCTGACTCGCGCAGTGAGACTGTTTGAATTAGCTGTCATATTTGTACCATTTGATACAGACAGACGGGCTTGAATTTATATAGTGCCTTATTGCGTCCCCAACAGCTGAAAGCCATTCATGTACAATGAACTGCTTTTGAAACATGGTAACCTTTTATTCTGGTAAAATGCCACGGCTGTTTTGAGCACCGCACAGTCCCATGAGTGGCCATGGAGCCACTGGCTAGTTTATTTTTGGTGGGAGATTGCTGTCCCTACTCTGGGAATAGTGTCGTAGGATCTTCAACACCCATCTCAAACTCCGGAATAGTCATTTGGGGCCCAATGGTTTAAATCCCAAGAACACTGCAACAAGTGGAGAGTTAGACCAGATAACCTGCTGAACGGCTTGAATCTACAAACTTCTAACTTGCAGGTGCCTGTGCTGCCAAGTGAGCTAAAGTAGTAGTGATAGGCATGAGGGCTTGGGCCATTTTTATCTCCCTTTGACAGATGCTACAGGGTTTAATTATAGTTTAGGCTGTGTCTCCTGTGCGACGAGGATGGTACCAGAGAGAAGGTGCAACTATCAAAGACTGAACAAGCTGGGGCTCTTTTCTCCAGAAAAGTGAAGACTGAGAGATACGAAAGGGTTTGTTAGGGTAGATGTAGAGATGTTATTTCCATGTGTGGAGGAGCCCAAAACGAGAGACCGTAAATACAAGACAGTCACTAATATATTCATTGTGGAATTCAGGGGAAACCTCTTTACCCAGAGTGGTGAGAATGTGAAACTCAGTGCCACAGGGAGCAGTTGAGGGGAATAGTATCGATGTAATGAAGAGGAAGCTAAATAATTACGAAGGAGACAGGAATAGAAGGATATGTTGATGGGGTAAATACATTTGATCATAGATGTGGTGTCCACCGAATGTCCCGTTCTACTGCCTGACGGAGATCAGGAGCTGGCAACTTCGGTTTAAGTTTTTTTTTGGGCACTAAAATCATATTTTTTCTCCAAGTGCCCCCTATAAAAGGGGAGGGGGACACTTAAAAACACCGGCAATTAAAACAAATTAAACTTTAAAACATAAAATCAAATTAAAATTTGGTTGCCGGGCGTGATGATGCACTCCAGTCCCTCCGGTGCCAACCTCTCGCGGAAGGCCGCGAGCGTACCGGTGGACACCGCCTGCTCCATCTCCAAGGACACCCTGGCGCGGATGTATGCGCGGAAGAGAGGCAGGCAGTCAGGTTGAACGACCCCCTCGACCACCCGCTGCCTGGACCGGCTGATGGCACCCTTGGCCGTGCCCAGGAGCAGTCCTACGAGGAGGCCCTCGGACCTACCCACTCCCCTCCGCACAGGGTGCCCAAAGATCAGGAGCGTGGGACTGAAGTGCAGCCAGAATTTCAGGAGCAGCCCCTTTAACTAATAAAACAGGGGCTGCAACCTCGTGCATTCGATAAAAACATGGAACACGGACTCTTCCAGGCGGCCTGGGAGCCCGTGAACCGGCTTAAAAATTTATTGCACGGCACTGCTCCGTGCACCACCCTCCAGGCCAAGTCCCTGAAAACAGTAGTGTCAGCTGTGGCTCTTGAATTAGCACCATAGGCTCTTTTACATTCATCTGCAAACGGGGCTTCGGTTTAACGTCTCATCCGCAGGACAGCACTTCCGACAGTGCAGCCAGCGCTCCCTCAGCGCTGCCCCTCCGGCAGTGCGGCGCTCCCTCAGCACTGTACAGGAATGTCGACCTGGATTTTGTGTTCCGGTCTGCAGAGTGGACTGAACCCCGCAACCTTCTGACTCAGAGGCGAGAGTGCTACCCACTGAGCCACAGCCGGTACCGGTGATGTAATTTGAACATAGCCTCTAGAAGAAGCATGCTTGATGAGGACTGCTAATGTGGTACCCTTGTTTAAGAAGGGAGAAAGGGATAGTTCGAGTAATTACAGGCCTGTCAGCCTAACCTCAGTGGTGGGAAAATTATTGGAAAAAATCCTGAAAGACAGGATAAATCTACATTTTGAAAGGCGAGGATTAATTAGGGACAGTCAGCATGGATTTGTTAAGAGAAGATCGTGATTGACTAACCTGATTGAATTTTTTGAGGAGATAACCAGGAGGGTTGATGAGGGTAGTGTGTACGATGTAGTATATATGGACTTTAGCAAAGCTTTTGATAAGATCCCACATGGTAGACTGGGCTCAAAGGTTAAAGCCCATGGGATCCAGGGCAAAGTGGCTAGTTGGATCCAAAATTGGCTTAGAGGTAGGAAGCAAATGGTTGATGGATGTTTTTGTGACGAGAAGGATGTTTCCAATGGGGTTCCGCAGGGCTCAGTACTGGGTCCCTTGCTTTTTGTGGTGTACATCAATGATTTAGATTTGAATATAGGGAGTATGATTAAGAAGTTTGCAGATGACACTAAAATTGGCTGTGTGGTTGATAATGAAGAGGAAAGTCATCGACTGCAGGAGGATATCAATCTACTGGTCAGGTGGGCAGAGCAGTGGCAAATGGAATTTAATTCGGAGAAGTGTGAGGTAATGCACTTGGAAAGGGCTAACAAGGAAAGGGTATACACATTAAATGGTAGGCCACTTAAAAGTGTAGATGAACAAAGGGATCTTGGAGTACTTGTCCACAGATCCCTGAAAGTAGCAGGCCAGGTGGTTAAGAAGGCATTCGAAATGCTTGCCTTTATTGACCGAGGCATAGAATAAAAGAGCAGGGAGGTTATGCTTAAATTGTATAATACTCTGGTTAGGTCACAGCTGGAGTACTGTGTGCAGTTCTGGTCGACGTATTATAGGAAGGACGTGATTGCACTGGAGAGGGTGCAGAGGAGATTTACGAGGATGCTGCCTGGAGTGAAGAATCTTAGCTATGGGGACAGATTGGATAGGCTGGATTTGTTCTCATTGGAACAGAGGAGATTGAGAGGAGACCTCATTGAGGTGTACAAAATATTGAGGGACCTGGGATTAGACTGGATAACCTCTTGTTGGCTGGTGCAGATATAATGGCAAGTACCGCAGGTAATCAAATACGGCCAGAGTGATTTCCTGGACTAGTTTCGATCGCCTGGATGGGTCGGAGAGGAATTATCCCAGATTTTTTCCCCCCAATTGGCCTGGGTTTTTATCTGTTTTTTGCACCTCCCAATGGCTCCGGTTGGGGCGGCGTGTAGAATGATGCGGTGCAGGGGGTGTCGCAGTTGTCTGGGGCAGACTGGTTGGGCTGGGTGCTCTTTACCTTTCTGCCATTGTTCATTGTTCATAGGTTTATATGTAACTTTCAGGGTTACTGACCGAGGGCCGTGCGGCTCTGTGTTGGCTGCACTGTCTGAGGGGCAGTGCTGAGGGCGCGCTGCACTGTCGGAGGGGCAGTGCTGAGGGAGCGCTGCACTGTCGGAGGGGCAGTGCTGAGGGAGCGCTGCACTGTCGGAGGGGCAGTGCTGAGGGAGCGCTGCACTGTCGGAGGGGCAGTGCTGAGGGAGCACCGCACTGTCGGAGGGGCAGTGCTGAGGGAGCGCTGCACTGTCGGAGGGGCAGTGCTGAGGGAGCGCTGCACTGTCGGAGGGTCAGTACTGAGGGAGCGCTGCACTGTCGGAGGGGCAGTGCTGAGGGAGCACCGCAACGTCGGAGGGGCAGTACTGAGGGAGCGCTGCACTGTCGGAGGGTCAGTACTGAGGGAGCGCTGCACTGTCGGAGGGGCAGTACTGAGGGAGCGCTGCACTGTCGGAGGGGCAGTGCTGAGGGAGCGCTGCACTGTCGGAGGGGCAGTACTGAGGGAGCGCTGCACTGTCGGAGGGGCAGTGCTGAGGGAGCGCTGCACTGTCGGAGGGGCAGTACTGAGGGAGCACCGCAACGTCGGAGGTGCCGTCTTCTAGATGAGGTTAAACCGGTACAGCGGGCCTGCCTGGCACTCGCGCTACGTTTGCTAGCTGCTTGAATTAATTTTGAATGTTGCCCGTGCTCCGGCAGCTCTCGAGTAATGTCTTGTGTTGTGTCCTGTTCCTCAGGTGCTAGGCCGATGTTTCCTGACTGTCCTGCAGGTGCACTTCCAGTTCCTGTCCCAGGCCTTGCACAGAGTCCAGCCTGTCGCTCACTCCTGCTTGGCAGAGGCCCAGGCCCAGGAGAGGAAGAACGCAATGGGAAGCGAGGCCATGAAGGTTGGCCGTGTGACGGAGTTGGAAGAGGCCGTCAGGTCCTGGGGAGGAGCCTCGGAGGTAACAGTCTTTTACCCGTCGAATCTGGAGTGATTTCCTTGCTCGGTGTGGGGAGAAAACCAGGCGCAGAGCGCGTGCAGGTCGTGGATGGCATTTTGGGCTGTGAGGGTAAGGTTGCTGACTCTGGGCATATTCTTGGAGGTTTTGTCACATGACCTTCCCCTCCTACAGACCCGCCTATTCCCCAGTTCCCCTGTAAATCTAAGATGGTTCTGACTTTTTAAAGATTTAAAAACAAAGGGAGGTGTAAATCTGCATTTCCTCTCCCCCCCCCCCCCCGACACACACACACTCGCCCCTCTCGGCGGAAGGCGCTGACGATAGTTGTGGTAATCAGGTCCGTCTATGTTCGTATATTTTTATCATCATAGACAGTCCCTCGAAATGAGGATGGCTTGCTTCCACGCTGAAAAGGGATGAGTTCACAGGTGTTTCAATAAAGGACCTAATATTCCAGATCTCGAACTACATGTTGAAGGGTGGAAGGTGCCTGTGCGTGGATATAGTTATAATTAAGAAACAAAAGTGTTCAAAGAAAATGAGAAGACTCCATTTGTTTTCATGCCCTGATGATTTTCCCCCGGGTCTTTGCTGGCAGTAGTGTCCAGGAGATTAACCGGTGATTAGATGGGGCACAAGGGGCTCCTTTTTAATGGGGTGTCCCTGCAATTTTAAGTATCATTGGCCAAACTTTTGCCTTTCTGCAGGAGTCACTAGTTCGATCCAGCCTTGATTGATCCTTGCGGTGTGCCGAGTTATTTCAGGTTCCGCTCCCTCATTGTTATTTCTGCCAGCACTCATTCGTCCGCAGTGTAATTAGGTTTACTATAGACTGCCGATATCCCCTGGTGTACGAGGGCCTGTCTGACCTGTGCCCACCCTCCTGTCCTGGTTCCTTTTTCTCTCCCTCTGCTAGATTGAGAAGTTTCCTGAGGTAATCTCATTTGCTATATGTAAATCAGTTACCCTTTTTAAGGATTTACATATTGCAACTGACACTTGTTTCTCCCTGTAAATCTTCTGAGAAGGTTCTCTTTTTTTAAGATTAAAAACCGTGGGGGCTGGAACTCTGCATTTCCCCTCTTACCCCCACAATCACCCCTCGCTTGATGGAAGGTGCTGATGATAGTTGGGGTAATGTTCCACACGACGGTTATCCCGATAGCTCGCCCATGTGTCATGCATCACCTAACCGTAGATCATCAGCTGGGGGCGGGTGGGGAGGCATCAGAGCTGGGTCTCATTTCCCACCCCCCCATTTCCATATGCAAGCAGTGGTCATCAGTGGGAATTTTGGCTGCTTTTCTCCTCCTTCCCTCTCTATTCCAAAGACACTGAAACCAGTTGTCCTCCTACTCGCTCAGCCGATTCAACACCATCCAGGGACAGAAGTTGAGCTTAAAAACAGTAAATGCTGGAAACACTCAGCAGGTCAGGCAATATCTGTGGAGAGAGAGACTGAATTAACGTGTCGGGTCGATGACCTTTCGTCAGAGCTGGGAAAGGTTAGAGATGTAACGAGTTTTAAGCAAATCCAGAGGCAGGGAAAGGGGTGAGGAAAAAACAAAAGGGAATGTGTGTGAGAGGGTGGAAGGCAGGAGAGAGTCAAGGGACGAGAGATGATGCTGCGAGGCAAATGGAGAACATAAGAATATATGGTAATGAACATATGGAGATGGTAATGGGGCAGTAAAGAAACACAAGATGGGTCTAGAGGAGAGAGAAATCATTACCAGAATCGGCTGCCCAAAAAAATGGGAGCACCAGTTATGATCTGGAATGGTTGAACTTGATGTTGAGTCCGGTCAAACACAGCAATATAAGAAATAGGAGCAGGAGTAGGCCATATGGCCCCTCAAGCCTGCTCCGCCATTTAATACAATCATGGCTGATCCGATAACGGACTCGGGTCCACTTCCCTGTCCGCTCCCCATAACCCCATATTCCCTTATCGGTTAAGAAACTGTCTGTCTCTCTCAAATTTATTCAATGACCCAGCTTCCACAGTTCTCTCTGAGGCAGCGAATTCTGCAGATTTACAACCCTTGGAGAAGAAATTCCTCCTCATCTCTGTTTTAAATGGGCAGCTCCTTATTCTAAGATTATGCCCCCTAGTTCTAGTCTCCCCTATCAGTGGAAACATCCTCTCTGCATCCACCTTGTCAAGCCCCCTCATGATCTTATGCGTTTTGATAAAATCACCTCGCATTCTTAATTCCAATGAATAGAGGCCCAACCGACTCGACCTTTCCTCATCAGTCAGTTAGGTTATGCATGACACATGGGCGAGCTATCGCGATAACTGTCGTGTGGAACATTACCCCAACTATCATCAGCACCTTCCATCAAGCGAGGGGTGATTGTGGGGGTAAGAGGGAAATGCAGAGTTCCACCCCCCACGGTTTTTAATCTTAAAAAAAAAAAGAGAACCTTCTCAGAAGATTTACAGGGAGAAACAAGTGTCAGTTGCAATATGTAAATCCTTAAAAAGAGTAACTGATTTACATATAGCAAATGAGATTACCTCAGGAAACTTCTCAATCTAGCAGAGGGAGAGAAAAAGGAACCAGGACAGGAGGGTGGGCACAGGTCCAGAATCAACCTAGTGAACCTTTTCTGAACTGCCTCCAAAGCAAGTACATCCTTTCTTAAATATGGAAACCAAAACTGCACACAATATTCCGGGTGTGGCCTCACCAATACCCTGTATAACTGTAGCAAGACTTCCCTACTTTTATACTCCATCCCCTTTGCAATAAAGGCCCCAGGGCCAGATAGTCTGCATCCCAGAGTACTTAGGAAGTGGCCCTAGAAATAGTGGATGCACTGGTGATCATTTTCCAACAGTCTATCGACTCTGGATCAGTTCCTATGGACTGGAGGGTAGCTAATGTAACACCACTTTTTAAAAACTGAGGGAGAGAGAAAACTGGTAATTATAGACCGGTTAGCCTGATATCAGTAATGGAGAAAATGTTGGAATCAATTATTAAAGATGAAATAGCGCATTTGGAAAGCAGTGACAGGATTGGTCCAAGTCAGCATGGATTTATGAAGGGGAAATCATGCTTGACAAATCTTCTGGAATTTTTTGAGGCTGTAACTAGTAGAGTGGACAAGGGAGAACCAGTGGATGTGGTGTATTTGGACTTTCAAAAGGCTTTTGACAAGGTCCCACACAAGAGATTGGTGTGCAAAATTAAAGCACATGGTATTGGGGGTAATATATTGACGTGGATAGAGAACTGGTTGGCAGACAGGAAGCAGAGAGTCTGGATAAACGGGTCCTTTTAAGAATGGCAGACTGTGACTAGTGGGGTGCCGCAGGGCTCAGTGTTGGGACCCCAGCTATTTACAATATACATTAATGATTTGGATGAAGGAATTGAGTGTAATATCTCCCCAAGTTTGCAGATGACACTAAGCTGGGTGGCGGTGTGAGCTGTGAGGAGGACGCTAAGAGGCTTCAGGGTGACTTGGACAGGTTAGATGAGTGGGCAAATGCATGGCAGATGCAGTATAATGTGGATAAATGTGAGGTTATCCACTTTGGGGGCAAAAACACGAAGGCAGAATATTATCTGAATGGTGGCAGATTAGGAAAAGGAGAGGTGCAACGAGACCTGGGTGTCATGGTACATCAGTCATTGAAAGTTGGCATGCAGGTTCAGCAGGCGGTGCAGAAGGCAAATGTTGGCCTTCATAGTGAGGGGATTTGAGTATAGGAGCAGGGAGGTATTACTACAGTTGTACAGGGCCTTGGTGAGGTCTCACCTGGAATATCGTGTTCAGTTTTGGTCTCCTAATCTGAGGAAGGACATTCTTGCTATTGAGGGAGTGCAGCGAAGGTTCACCAGACTGATTCCCGGGATGGCAGGACTGTGAGGAGAGACTGGATTGACTGGGCCTGTATTCACTGGAGTTTAGAAGAATGAGGGGGGATCTTATAGAAACGTATAAAATTCTGACGGGTTTGGACAGGTTAGATGCCGGGAGAATGTTCCCGATGTTGGGGAAGTCCAGAACCAGGGATCACAGTCTAAGGATAAGAGGTAAGCCATTTAGGACCGAGATGAGGAGGAACTTCTTCACTCAGACAGTTGTTAACCTGTGGAATTCTCTACTGCAGAGAGTTATTGATGCCAGTTCATTGGATATATTCAAGAGGGAGTTAGATATGGCCCTTACGGCTAAAGAGATTAAGGGGTATGGAGAGAAAGCAGGAAAGGGACACTGAGGGATACATCAGCCATGATCTTATTGAATGGCGGTGCAGGCTCGAAGGGCCGAATGGCCTACTCCTGCACCTATTTTCTATGTTTCTATTCCATTGACCTTCCTGATCACTTACTGTACCTGCATACTATCCTTTTGTGTTTTGTGCACCAGGATCCCTAGGTACTGCTGTACTGCAGCACTTTGTAATTTTTCTCCATTTAAATAATAACTTGCTCTTCGAAGTGCATGACCTCACACTTTCTAACATACTCCATCGGCCAATATTTTGCCCACTCACTTAGCCTGTCTGTCCTTTTTGTGTCCTCCTCACACATTGCTTTTCCTCCCATCTTTGTATCGTCAGCAAACTTGGCTACGTTACACTCAGTCCCTTCAGCCAAGTCGTTAATATAGATTGTAAGTAGTTGGGGTCCCAGCACTGATTCCTGCGGCATCCCACTAGTTACTTACTGATTGCCAACCTGAAACTGAACCATTTATCCCGACTCTCTGTTCTCTGTTAGTTAGCCAATTTCTCCATGCTAATATATTACCCCCAACCCCGTGAACTTTTATGTGGCACCTTGTCAAATGTCTTCTGGAAGTCCAAATACACCACATCCACTGGCTCCCTTTTAGCCACCCAGCCCGTTACATCAAAGAATTCCAGCAAATTTGTCAAACATGACTTCCCTGTCATAAATCCATGCTGACTCAGCCTGACTGAATTTTGCTTTTCTAAATGTCGTGCTACTGCTTCTTTAATAATGGACTCCAATTTTTTCTCAACCACAGATGTTAGGCTAACTGATCTATAGTTTCCTGCTTTTTGTCTGCCTCCTTTTTTAAATCGGGGCGTTACATTTGTAGTTTTCCAATCTGCTAGGACCTCCCCAGAAGTCAGGGAATTTTGGTAAATTACAACCAATGCATCCACTATCCCTACCGCTATTTCTCTTAAGACCCTAGGATGCAAACCATCAGGTCCAGGGAATTTATCCGTCTTTAGTCCCATTATCTTATAGTACCACCTCCTTAGTGATTGTGTTAAGTTCCTTCCCCTCCATAGCCCCTTGACTATCCACTGTTGGGATATTGTTAGTGTCCTCTACTGTAAAGACTGATACAAAATATTTGTTCAGAGTTTCTGCCATCTCCATGTTCCCCATCACTAATTCCCCGGTCTCGTCCTCAAGGGACCAACATTTACTTTAGCCACTCTTTTCCTTTTTATATACCTGTAGAAACTTTTGTTATCTGTTTTTATATGTTGTGCTAGTTTACTTTCATAGTCTATCTTCCCTTTCTTAATCATTTTTTTAATCATTCTTTGCTGGCTTTTAAAAGCTTCCCAATCTTCTGTCCTCCCACTAGTTTTGGCCACTTTGTATGCCCTTGTTTTGACTTGGATACCATCCTTTTTTTTTTAGTTAGCCATGATGGCTATCTTTTCTTTTA
This sequence comes from Pristiophorus japonicus, assembly GCF_044704955.1. NCBI lineage: Eukaryota > Metazoa > Chordata > Chondrichthyes > Pristiophoridae > Pristiophorus > Pristiophorus japonicus. The sequence goes on from NC_091989.1 coordinate 193,293,496, forward strand.
CACCCTTTCCTCCTGGAATATATTTATCTTGAGCGTTGTGAAATATCTTCTTAAATGTACGCTGCTGTTCATCAACCGTCCTACTCTTTAATCTATTTCCCAGTCCACTTTAGCCAACTCAGCCCTCATACCTTTGTAGTCTCTTTATTTAAACTTAGTAGGCTGGTTTGAAATCCAACTTTCTCGCTCTCCATCTGAATTTGAAATTCAACCATGCTATGATCACTCATTCCGAGTGGATCCTTTACTAGGGTGCAGAAGTCGAGACCCTGCTGCTTTTCTCAAACTTATTCTAGCTTCTTCTACACTCTTTTATTGTAGTTACCACAGAAGCAAGAAAACTCTTTTTTGCATTTTCTTCAGTGCTTCTATGTTCTTTTTATGGAGACCAGAATGACCAGGGTCCTATGCATATTTAACGTAGCTTCATTACTTTTGAATTCTATGCCCCCTAGAAATAAATCCAGTGCTTTGTTAGCATGTTAATTGCTTTGCCGCCCTGCGGTGCTGCTTTTAATGATTTGTTCACCTGTATCCTCACAGTCACTTTACTCTTCTAATCCATTCAGTTTCTTAGGATAAGCTTCAATCAAGCTTTGTGAAAGGTTGGGTAGAGGAAATAAGGTGGGATGGTTTAAAGGGAGTCAAATGCGGGATCAAAATGGCTCAACGACTTATTCATCAGTCGGGTGGTGGGATACATAGGAGGCTAGAGTCAAGATAATAGAGTGCACTGGCACACAAGGCTGCAGGAGGTCGCAGATATACGGAGAAGTGGGGGCAATTTTGGGATACAATCTGTGATGAGCATTTTGGGAGACCAGGAGTCTGAGGGCCGCGGAGTGGAATCGGCTCCAAGTGGCGGAGTTTCATGAGTTTTTTAAAATTTGTTTTGGGATGTGGGTGTCGCTGGCCATACCGGCATTTATTTATTTATTTTTTTGATGTTTTATTCGTTGCCAATCGTTCCAATTCTTTGTCAGGTCACAAACGGCAGAGGTCACCTTGGGCCCATTCAAGGATCACTCTGCGCCAATGTTTTTGCTCTTAGCCAAAAGGCCTAGAGCCCAAGCACCGTTCCTGGAAGTACTGCAATACCAGGTTCGTGCCATGGAGGTGGATGGGTCAGCAACCCCACACACCTCCTATTTCCAAAAAGCATAGGAGAACCACCTTCCTGATCCAGGGAGAACCACTTTCTGGTCATGGTTACTCCCCTGTCAGGTCAGTTACGCATGATCTTAGCCAAAAGGCCATACCGGCATTACCCATCTCTAATTGCCCCTTGAGGAAGTGGTGCTGAGCTGCCGCCTTGAACCGCTGCAGTCCGTGTGGTGAAGGTGCTCCCACAGTGCTGTTAGGGAGTTCCAGGATTGTGACCCAGCGACGATGAAGGAACGGCCAAAATATTTCCAAGTCAGGAGGGTGTGTACACTTGCAACTGGCCTCCTGATTGGGAGCTCCTTCATGCACCAGTGCAGTACCCGATCAGCTGTTTGGTTTGATTTCTGCAGCTTCAAAAGTCTGCCACGCAGCATCTGGAAAACACTTCTGTAACTTGCTGTTCCTGAGAATCTGAGGCATGTGTGTGGAATCCTGGAATGTTTTTTCATTTGCATTATTTTTGAAACTAGAAAAACAGTTGATTGTAACTAAGCCAGCGAGTGATATCCTCCGCCACATAGAAACATAGAAAATAGGTGCAGGAGTCGGCCATTCGGCCCTTTGAGCCTGCACTGCCATTCAATAAGATCATGGCTGATCATTCCCTCAATACCCCTTTCCTGCTTTCTCTCCATACCCCTTGATCCCTTTAGCCGTAAGGGCCACATCTAACTCCCTCTTGAATATATCCAATGAACTGGCATCAACAACTCTCTGCGGCAGGGAATTCCACAGGTTAACAACTCTCTGAGCGAAGAACTTTCTCCTCATCTCAGTCCTAAATGCCTACCCCTTATCCTAAGACTATGTCCCCTGGTTCTGGACCTCCCCAACATTGGGAACATTCTTCCCACATCTAACATGTCCAATCCCGTCAGAATCTTATACGTTTCTATGCGATCCCCTCTCATCCTTCTAAACACCAGTGAATAAAGGCCCAGTTGATCCAGTCTCTCCTCATATGACAGTCCATCCATCCCTGGAATCAGTCTGGTGAACCTTCGCTGCACTCCCTCAATAGCAAGAACGTCCTTCCTCAGATTAGGAGACCAAAACTGAACACAATATTCCAGGTGAGGCCTCACCAAGGCCCTGTACAACTGCAGTAAGACGTCCCTGCTCCTATACTCAAATCCCCTCGCTATGAAGGCCAACATGCCATTTGCCGCCTTCACCGCGTGCTGTACCTGCATGCCAACCTTCAATGACTGTTGAACCATGACACCCAGGTCTCGTTGCACCTCCCCTTTTCCTAATCTGCCGCCATTCAGATAATAATCTACCTCCGTGTTTTTGCCCCCAAAATGGATAACCTCACATTTATCCACATTATACTGCATCTGCCATGCATTTGCCCACTCACCTAACCTGTCCAAGTCACCCCTGCAGCCTCTTAGCGTCCCCCTCACAGCTCACAACGCCACCCAGCTTAGTGTCATCTGCAAACTTGGAGATATTACACTCAATTCCTTCATCTAAATCGTTAACATTCTCCCCTCACTGCTCTGCCGGGGCTGACCTTTACCTTCCCCTACAGTCCGCTGATCCTCTCCGCACAGCACCAGCGCTGTAAATCATCAAATACAGCCGTTTTTACAGGGAACCACTTCTGAAGTTTAAAATCTTCCTTGTTTGTCCATCTGTGCTATATGTCAGAAAATAATCCTGTGCTTTGGACAAAGGATTTTTTCCTCTGAATACTTACTAAAATTCTTGCAGTGAAAACTACAAATAATTTCCTGGTTGGAGAATGGCAGCCGTTGCAAACTCCAAGGCATCAGCACCTCCCAAACCCCCGACCTCTACCTCCTAGATGGACAAGGGCAGCAGGCGCATGGGAACACCACCACCTCCACGTTCCCCTCCCAGTCACACACCATCCTGACTTGGAAATATATCGGCCGTTCCTTCATCGTCGCTGGGTCACAATCCTGGAACTCCCTCCCTAACAGCACTGTGGGAGCACCTTCACCACACGGACTGCAGCGGTTCAAGAAGGCGGCTCACCACCACCTTCTCAAGGGGCAATTAGGGACGGGCAATAAATGCCGGCCTTGCCAGCAACGCCCACATCCCATGAATGAATATTAAAAAATCGGGTGTTTTTATAACTAATAACCAAAAGTGTTCAAAGAATATGGGGGTGGAGGAGGGAGGGACCTTTTTTTGACAACCCTATGATTTTGCTCCTGGGTTTTTGCTTGCAGTGGATGATTCTTTTCCTCCCTCTCACTAGCATGGGCACTGAGACCCATTGTAGTATTTTCATGACTTCCTGACAGTGATCCACTGTGAGTTTTCAAACTTGGCATCTCAAGCGCTCAGGAGACCTGTGGTTGTGTGCTTTAAGTTGTCTCACCGCATTATGATCCTGTGACTTGGTCACGTAGCAAGTGCCGCTCCAAAGGTGTTGTGAACTGATTCTCTGTGCCGCCAGATACCTGAACTGATTTGCTTATCTCGGGGGAACAGGCTGCTGGGCACTAGCCGGTTTCCTTTGGCTGATGTCCCCGTTCACAATTCCTGACTTGGCTTTGTTTTATCCGGTACAGATTTGCAGTGTTACTTTTCTGAAAATAAATGAGTGTGCTTTAATGTGACATTTTATGAATTATTTAAAATACTACAGCTGTAGTTCTGGTGATTTTTTTTTTAACTTGAGGAAAGCTAGTATGTTTTTGTTATCCTGTCCTTTTTCTGAGAATGTGTGAGTGAGGAAGAGGAAGGATATCCGGCTGGGCTGCATAGTGTTGGGAGATGGCAGCAATCATGCCCCACACTCATTGTGAACATTTGTTTGTTTTATTCTAATCTCCTCCCCGCCCCCCCCCCCGAGGAATTTTAAACAAAAGCTGCTAATTGCACACCAGTCAACCATTCTTTCCTTGTGTAAAATGTTTTGAGTTTATAAACAGTCAGTTGCTTATTCATAAGAACATAAGAACTAGGAGCAGGAGTCGGCCATTTGGCCCCTCGAGCCTGTTCCGCCATTTAATAAGATCATGGCTGATCTGATCATGGACTCGGCTCCACTTCCCTGTCGCTCCCCATAACCCTTGACTCCCTTATCGCTCAAAGATCTGTCTATCTCCGCCTTAAATATATTCAATGGCCCAGCCTCCACAACTGTCTGGGGCAGAGAATTCCACAGATTCATGACTCCCTGAGAGAAGAAATTCTTCCTCATCTCAGTTTTATTCTGAGACTATGTCCCCTAATTTTAGTTTCCCCTATGAGTGGAAATATCCTCTCTGCATCCACCTTGTCGAGCCCCCTCATTATCTTTTATGATAAGATCACCCCTCATTCTTCTGAACTCCAATGTATATAGGCCCAACCTACTCTACCTATCTTCATAAGTCAAGCCCCTCATCTCAGGAATCAACCTAGTGAACCTTCTCTGAACAGCCTCCACTGCAAGTATATCCTTCCTTAAACACGGAGACCAAAACTGTACACTGTACTCTCGGTGTGGCCTTACCAATACCCTGTACAGTTGTAGCAGGACTTCTCTGCTTTTATACTCCATCCCCCTTGCAATCCTGATTACTTGCTGTACCTGCATACTAACTTGTGTTTCATGCTCAAGGACCCCCAGGTCCCTCTGTACTGCAGCACCTTGCAATTTTTCTCCATTTAAATTATAATTTGCTTTTCTATTTTTTCTGCCAAAGTGGATAACCTCACATTTTCCCACATTATACTCCATCTGCCAAATTTTTGTCCTTCTATTCCCTTCTCCCTCATGTGTTTATCTAGCTTTCCCTTAAATGCATCGATACTATTCGCCTCAATCCCTCCCTGTGGCAGTGCGTTCCACATTCTCACCACTCTCTGGGTAAAGAAGTTTCTCCTGAATTCCCTGTTGGATTATTGGTGACTATCTTATATTCTGCCCAACATTGTGCATTATGGGGTAGAGCTCTCTTGCCCTGGTTTTTTGGGGGCGGGGGTGAAGGGAGATCAAAGCTGTTAGTTTTTTTAAACAATAGGTTGTTGAAAATAGTTTTGTTGCTTTTACTCAAAAAAAAAGTTTCTTAAATTCATTTTCAAGCTTGAAAAAACAAACTCATATTGGTACAGCCTCAGCAAAATCATGTTTTGAAATTTGCACTGAGAAAATAAATAACATTTCCTGTGACCGATAATTTCTGTCTGAAGTGAAGAGCGCGCAGGTGATGTAATCACTCCCTTGAAGTTAAAAGTAACATTCAATTAAATATGAAACTGAGAAAATCTTTTTAAAAGTTATTCTGCAGCTTGTTTTCAAATCATGTGGGGAAAAACAAACTTGAGACATCCTGTTAAAACATGAGGCGAGATTTTGCATCAAGTTGTACACAGCATCAGCATGGCTCTCGGCAGGATGCCCAGACTCTGGGGCATTTGGGGAATTGCAAGTTCCGATATGAGTAGCACTTCCCTTCAGTTGAATTGAATTGAATGGCGGGACAGGCCCGAGGGGCTGAACAGCCTCCTCCTGTCCCTGTGTTCCGAAGAATGGAATTGCACTATTGTGCAGGCAGGCAAATTGTATTGACGTTTTTCTTTACTTTTGAAAGGCTACATCTCGGCTACGTGAGAGGGGGAGTGATGGCTGCCTGGCCGGCATCGAAGTGCAGCAGTTGTTCTGTTCACAGAGCACCACCATCCCCGAGCATCAGCTGAAAGATTTAAATATGAAGATCGACAGTGCTTTGCAGGTGAGTGTCTCTGTATAACCAGCGCTGGAATATCATGGGACTGAGATTCTGCAGCAGAGACATCTCTGTATATAAAGGGTGTGTGAGGTCCAGATCTCATTGTGGATTCTTTAAAAAAAAATTATTCTTTTATGGGATGTGGGCGTTGCTGGCAAGGCCGACATATATTACCCGTCCCTAATTGCTCTGAGAAGGTGGTGGTGAGCCGCTGCTGTCTGTGTGGTGAAGATACTCCCACAGTGCTGACTTTGGTAAAACTGAATGGCTCGGCCAGACCAGGTAAGGACGGCAGATTTCCTTCCCTAAAAGGGCATCAGTGAACCAGATGGTTTTTTACGACAATCCGGTAGTTTCATGGTCACCGCTACTGACACTAGCTTTTTAATTCCAGATTTATTTAAGTAACGGAATTTTTCAATTCCCCAGCTGCCGAGGTGGGATAGTCCTTTGGTCTATCTTGCCTTTTTATAATCCTTTTCCTCTCAAACATCCATGATCTGATAAGTTGCCCTCAATATCCCTCCCTAAAAACGAAGTAATTTGTTAAATGGACCTGCCAGAAAGTGTTGGTGCGTCTCAGTAGTTAGCGTCAGACAGTTCAGTTTCTTTACCTGACTGAATAAATTGAATGCAGAAACCAGGAACCAACATAACTGAGAATGATTTTAATTCTGAAATGGCACATAGAATCTCTCAGAACTTTACAGCACAGTAAAGGGCCATTTGGCCCACAAGTTTATGCCGGTGTTAATGCTCACACGAGCCTCCTCTCGCACTACTTCATCACACCCTATCAACCTACCCATCTATTCCTTTCTCCCTCGTGTACTTATTTAACTTCCCCTTAAATGCATCTGTGCGATTTGCATCAACCACTAACATGTAATGGATCAGCAGAATGGGCAACAACATTGCCTCAAGTGTATCTAGTTTGTCTCCCATACCAGAGAGCTCTCCATCACGGACTGAGCTGCTAATGGAATTGCAGTTCAATAACCGCAAAATCACACTGTGGCTCTACAGTTCTCCACAGGTGTTAAGCATGTCACACATTCTCCACATGTTACCCTCCACAGTTTTCCTGAGTTGGCCAGGGGGCCTTTTTATTGGTGTACGTCAATTCTGGCCTCTTGCACATCCTCAAGTTCCATAGCACCACCATTGGCTGCTGTGCCTTCAGTCGCCTGGGTCAAACAATCAGGAATTCTTTCTCTAAACCCCTCAACCTCTCTACCTCTCTTTTCCTCCTTTAAGAAGCTCCTTGCATCTTGTGTGGCTTGGTGTCAAATTTTGTTTGATAAACGCTCCTGTGATGCACCTTGGGACGTTTTACTACATTAAAGGCGCTATATAAATGCAAGTTGTGTAATTCCATCCGTTCTGCAACGTTGAGACTTGTTTTGAATTGAGGTTGAAGAGTGGCTTTGGGCATTGGACCACATGAGCTTTATGGCTTGGAGCTGATGGATAGCTGTGTGTAGCAGCACCCAAGTGCAGTAATGTATGTATTCCAAGCCAAATTTGGGAGGTTTTGATGTTCAATGTACTTGCTTCAGTGATCTGTAAAAGATTCAAGATTAATTATTTTTTGATGAAAAAGACAAGTTTGTCCAACCTTGGGCTGGAGGATTCACCTGAATGTGTTAAATTAAATTAGCAGGTCTTCATTTACCAATTACTTTAAATCAATGCCCCCTAGTTATTGACCTCTCTGCTATCGCGTTTCCTACATTGCAACAGTGACTACACTTCAAGAGTACTTCATTGGCCGTAAAGTGCTTTGGGATGTTCTGAGGCCGTGAAAGGCGCTATAGAAATGCAAGTTATTTCTTTTATAGAATCATGGAAATGTACAGAAGGAGGCCATTCGGCCCATCGTGTCTATGCCGGCCAAAAAAGAGCTATCCAGCATAATCCCACTTTCTAGTTCTTGGTCCGTAGCCTTGAAGGTTACGGCACTTCAAGTGCATATCCAAGTACTTTTTAAATGCCATGAGGGTTTCTGCCTCGACCAGCCTTTCAGTTCCAGACCCCCACCACCCTCTGGGTAAAAGAAGTTCTCCTCAACTCCCCTCTAATCTTTCTACCAATTACTTTAAATCTGTGCGCCCTGGTTACTGACATCTCTGCTAAGGGAAATAGGTCCTTCCTATCCACTCTATCTAGGCCCCACATGATTTTATGCACCTCTTCTGTCCCAAAGAAAACAACCCCTACCTATCCAATCTTTCCTCATAGCTAAAATTCCCCAGTCCTGGCAACATCCTCATAAATCTCCTCTCTACCCTCTCTAGTGCAATCACATCTTTTCCTGTAACGTGGTGACCAGAACGGCAAGCAGTACTCTAGCTGTAGCCTAACCAGTGTTTTATACAGTTCTTCTGTAAACTTGTAGGCAGTAGACAATTGCAGTTACAGCTGTGGGGGGCATGGATCAGGATGGTTAGTGCTGCTCTTGGGGCAGTAATACGTACGGAGTTTCACGCTGCATATGAAATGTGAAAAGTCACCCAATAGTACAATTCTGGATTCTGTCATTACAAACTTGGCTTGTGTCAGGGTGGAATGTTTTCGGCCGTTAAGCAACAGCTCGATTTCAAAATTCTCATCCTTATTTTCAAATTGCTCCATGGCCTCCCTACCTCTGTAATCTTCTCCAGCCCCACAACCCCCAGAGATGTCTGCGCTCCTCTAACTCTGCCCTCTTGAGCATCCCTGATTATAACTGCTCTACCATCATGCCTTCAGCTGCCTGGGCCCCAAGCTTTGGAACTCCCTGCCTAAACCTCTCCGCCTCTACCCCCCTCTGTCTGTCTGTCTCTCTCTGTCTATCTGTCTCTCTCTCTCTATCTGTCTCTCTCTCTCTCTATCTGTCTCTCTCTCTCTCTCTCTCTCTGTCTCTCTCTCTCTCTGTCTCTCTCTCTCTCTCTCTCTCTCTCTCTCTGTCTCTCCTACAAGAAACTCCTTAAAACCGACCTCTTTGACCAAGCCCCTGTGCTAATTTCTACTTATGTGGCTCGGTGTCAAATTTTTATCTCCATACTCCTGTGAAGCTCCTTGGGATGTTTCACTATGTTAAAGGTGTTATATAAATATAAGTTGTTGTTGTTGTTGTCTAACGCTAGGTGCTTATCAGTTGCAGGTGGCTGCAACTTGAGATGCTGATTTCAAGGGCCTTTGATATTGGTCTTTCAGTTTGAATACAAGTGTTTGTGAGCCAGCTCCCACTGTTCATACCATTGTATCTGGCTTCCTTAGACTTTCAACATCAATTTACATTTATATAGAGCCTTTAATGTGCTAAAACGCCTCGAGGCACTTCACAGGAACGTTGTCTGAGCCACGTGTGATATTGTAACGGATGCTTGATCAAAGGGGTAGGTTTTAAGGAGTGTCATAAAGGAAGAGAAAGGCGGAGAGGTTTAGTGAGGGAATTCCGGGGCTTGGGGCCCAGGCAGCTGAAGGCACGGCTGCCAGTAGTAGAGCGATGAAAATCGAAGATGCGCAAGAGGCCAGTCTTGGAGGAGCAGAGATCTCGGAGGATTGTGGGGCCGGAGGAGATTAGAGATAGGGAGGGGCGCGGAAAGAATCGGACTAATGTAATCCTAATGGATCCACGTAAAACTGGTCACCGGGTTCCCGAAACAAACTCGGCAAGTACCACACAACACTGAAGTGTATTGCCTTTGTGAATGTTTCTATAATGTACTGGTGCCAGTGACAGCACTGCACTCTACGGAATTGACATCTGTCTGGATATTGTACAAGAGCCTGGAAATCTGAACTTGTCTAGGACCCCGGTCAAGCTGCAGTTCTGATCTCTCTTATTAAAAGGACAAGAAGCGCTGGAGAAAGTGCAAAAAAGATTTACAAGGATGGTATCAGAACAGAGATTACAGCTATCGGGAAAAATGAAACCGATTGGGTCTTTTCTTTAGAAAAAAGACTTTGAGGTGACCTGATAGAAATCTTTAAAATCGTTAATGGGTTGGACAGAATAGATGTAGAGAGAATGTTTCCACTTGTGGGAGAATCCATAACTAGGAGGCTATAAATACAGAATAGTTACCAATAAATCCAATTGGGGAATGAGGAGGCATTTCTTTACCCAAGGAGTGGTTAGAATGTGGAACTCACTACCACAGGAAGTGGCTGAGGCAAAGAGCTTTCAATAGGAAACTAGGCGAGTACATGAGAGAAAAGGGAATAGAGAGATGCGGAAAGGCCGAGATGAGGTCGATGGAACGGAGGGCGGGGGGGGGGGGCAGGGGGGAGGAGGGAGTCCTGTGGAGTATAAACACCAGCATGGACTAGTTATTTTTGTGCTGTATATTCTATGTAATAATACTTCTATGTAATGTATCATTCATGTATTGGTTTGGCTGTTTCAATGAAGATCATTGATACCTGCTAACTTCTTTAATCTTCTAGGCTTACAAAGTGGCTTTGGAAAGCTTGGGTCACTGTGAATATGCGATGAAGGCAGGATTCCACCTAAACCCAAAAGCGATCGAGGCATCTTTACAGGTAAATAAAGGTTTTAGTCACCTGACGGGCGTTTCATTGTAACTGCCTGTCGTGTGCTGGGTAACGGTGTGGTTGGGAACCTACTTCACACTAAGCATCTGCCCGATCTTGGCTGAATAAAGAGCAGGTACGGAGGGAAAATGAGGGTGCGATTTCAATCTGGGAGCAGATCATCCCCTGCTCTCGACGTGAATCTGCTGATTGGTTGGGTGTCGACGTGTGTTGGACATCTGGTGGTGGAGAGTAAGTACTGCACCCATTGCATGAGGTATGGAAGCATTTCTGGCACTGCCAGACATCTCTGTACTGTATAATGCTCAGAACATTTTATGACTTGTCCCCAACAGTAAATATTGAAGAGAGACTCGCTCCCTTGATTTAAAAGTCTGGTAGATTTATGGCCAATGTATATCCTTTCCATAACAAACCAGAAATGCTGGCAGCACAACGGATCGATAACAACTTGTATTTATAGAATCATAGAAGGAGGCCCTTCGGCCCATCGTTCCTGTGCCAGCTCTGTGACGGAGCGATCCAACCAGTCCCACTCCCTGCTCTTTCCCCACAGCCCGGCACATTTTCCCCTTCAAGTATTTATCCAATTCCCGTTTGAAAGTCACTATTGAATCTGCTCCCACTGCCCTTTCAGGCAGCGCGTTCCTGATCACAACAACTCGCTGAGTAATTGTTTTCCTCATGTTGCCTCTGGTTCTTTTACCAATCACCTTATAATCGGTGACCTCTGGTTAGTGACCCTCCTGCCACTGGAAACTGTTACTCTTTCTTTACTCTCTCATGATTTTGAACACCTCTATTAAATCTTCCCTGAACCATCCCTGCTCTAAGGAGAAGTACCCCAGCTTCTCCAGGCTCTCTGTAACCTCCCAGGTACCGCTTTGTTAGATAGCGATTTTTAATGTCCCGAGCTACCTCACGAGTGTTTTCAGACAAAAACAAGTTGACATCTGTGGAGAGACCAGATAAGTTGACGTTTCATACAACTCTTTACCCAAACAGGCGTTAATCTATCTGTTCCTGCCACAGATGCAAATTGACTTGTTCCCAGTATTTCCTGTTTTGTTTTTATTTTCCAGCATTAGCAGTTTCCTGCTTTTTATATCTATTTCTCAATTTAAAAGAAACATTCTGCAAAGGTTATCAGCTGCCATTTAAAGAAAATGTGACCAAAGAAATGAATATGGGAGCTGCATATCAGTCCAACCATACATGTGTATCATTTATTTTAAAAATGGTATTTTAATGGGCAAAAAGAATTGTAGCACTGAGGTAAACGGACCCCTGGATTAGATTCTTGCTCTGTGCTGAGTTAGCCGATCAGAGTTGGGGATGCCACATTGACTGAAGCCTCTCTGAGGCTGAGGAGAGCAAAGAATCGGCCGTTCCTGATCACGACCCAGTGACCCCTGCTGGGAAGGTTGTGTCCAATGAGGAGAGGAACAGGCCATAATGGCCTGCTATGGCCAAATAGTCTGCTGGAACTCGGTCGAGGCTTAAGGGTAGCAGGACAAAAGACTTCAGTTAAGTGGAGAGTTTAGAAAAGCTGCGATGATCTCCTTGGCCCTATGGGTTGTCAACCCTCCCGGATTGTCCTGGCGTCTCCAGGAATTTTAAGATGAACCTCCTGGGTACTGCTGTGAACAAAACCCAAGAGAAAAAGTGCAGGGGTGTTAGAAAAATATATTGTATACTTTTTTCATTTTCTTTCAACACTTTCTTGATTATTATAAAAATGTTGGGAGTGGGGGAGCTGTTTGACCAGGTTGGGCTGTTGAGGGCGGGATGGTTATGTGATGCAACCTCCACGAGAGTTTTTGTGTCCAGATCACCACATTGTGCATGGTACAAGTGTGTATTAAATCAAGCCATAGGCCAGTTGTGGAGATATGTAACTAAAATATCCGAGCAGCAGAGAATGAGCTGTAACAGTAAATGGAATGGAGTTGCCTGGAGTCCATGAGCTGGGTTGCCAGAAGCTGTGGCCTACTGACACTCTGTCGTAGAAGGGGAAGAACAGTTCTGCGGCTGAGGGACTGAGCTGGGAGAGAGCAGGGGCCCCACTTCTAAGAACATAAAAATTAGCAGCAGATGTAGGGCTATGGACCAAGAGCTGGAAAGTGGGATTAGGCTGGATAACTCTTGGTCGCCCGGCATGGACATGATGGGCCAAAATGGCCTCCTTCCGTGCATTAATTTCCATGATTCTATATGGCCCCTCGAGCCTGCTCAGCCATTCAATATTGAATTCAGACTGAGTGATTTATGACGATTTGGATCGCTTGCCTGTTAAGTGATAGCAGACTGGGATTTGTGGTTGGGGGTTGGGATGTTTCCTGATGTACCCTAAATAAATCTGCCTCGTGAGTCTTTTGCCACCATGCCCCTTTCACGTTCTGATCCTTTCACAGGGCTGCTGCAGTGAGGCTGAGGTAAAGCAGGCGGGAAGGCGACCCTATCCTGCCCAGCCACTTCAGTGCGAGCTTCCCACCGTACCGGTCCAGATCGGACCCCACTTCCTCAAGGGCGTCTCCTTCAATGAGTCTGGAGCGGAGAATCTCAAGCTTAAGACGGTAGCTAACGCCTTACAATATATTCTGTAAAGGACTTGGGAGTTTTGTGTTATTGTATTCTAAGATGTGTCAACTCCACAGTGCATTCCTGTGAGTTCGAGAATAGCGATGGAACTTGTAGATTGTCGAGAGTGCAATTTTTAATTAACTCTTAAGTTTATTCACAGATACAGAGTGCTCGCTGAATAATTCTTGATTTTGATTAACAGTCAATCATAGTTAAAGAAATAATGTGTCCAGTTTAGGTCTGCTCGCTTGGTGAGGGTTATTGAAGCTTTGGATAGGTACAGAGGGAGGACTGTTTTTTTAAAAATGTTTAAATTTTGTTAATTCATTCATTGAATGTGGGCGTTGCTGGCAAGGCCGATATTTATTGCCCATCCCTAATTGCCCTTAAGAAGGTGATGGTGAGCCGCCACCTTGAACCGCTGCAGTCCGTGTAGTATAGGTACTCCCACAGTGCTATTGGGGAGGGAGTTCCAGGACGTTGACCCAGTGACGATGAAGGAAAAGCAATATATTTCTAAGTCAGGATGCTGGGAGATTTGGAGGGGAACTTGGAGGTGGTGGTGTTCCCATGTCCATGTCCTTCTAGATGGTAGAGGTCGTGGCTTTGTGAGGTGCTGTCGAAGAAGCCTTGGTGAGTTGCTGCAGTGCATCTTGTAGACGGGACAACACGGTGTGCCGGTGGTGGAGGAAGTGAATGTTGAAGCTACAAGATTAATTCCCAGCTTTAGATGTTAGATGTTCCCAAAGACAACTTCATTCTTATTGTGTGGTGTTGTCTCGGCTGAGATCTGTGCATGAAAACTGTCTGAGTCGTCTTAACAACAATAAAACCTGCATTTATATAGTGCCTTTAACACTAAAAACATAAATTCCAAGGTGCTTCACAGAAGTGTAAGGGGGAAAAAAAACTGAGCAGAAGAAAGAATATTGGGAGTGGTGACTAAAAGCTTGGTCAAAGAGTTGGATTTTAAGGAGGGTCTTTGAGGAGAAGGAAGTGGAGGGAGGAAGGAGTTTCCAGAATGGGGGAGAGGGATGGGGGGGGGGGGGGGGCGTGTGGTTTAGGTGGCTGAAGGCACGGCTGCCAACGATAGGGCAAAGGACAAGGTGAGGGTAGGTAGACAGGCTCGAGCAGAGAAGCAGATGGGTGAGCGGGACTTGGTGCAGAGCTTATGGTGGGCGGAGGTTGTGAGGCTATCGAGGGGAGCCCTGGAATCGTTGAGTCTGGAGGAAACAAAGGCCATGAGGTCTGGGTTCAGCGGTTTAAGATTTGAACTAGAGGTGGAGGTGGATGATAGAGTTGCAAGTAGATGGTCTTTATGACCAAGAAGATGTTGGGTCAGAAGCTTAGCTTAGGGTTGAACAGGACGCTGAGGTTCTGGACAGTCTGAGGGTGCTTAATAAAGGGTCTCTATTGCCCTTTTACCTGTGCAAGAACTTAATCACCACATGTGACCAGTTTTAAAATTATTTGAAATAATTGTAAACCCCATGAACTTTTTCTAAAACCGAATACAAATGGTCTGGGTTATGTCCGGAAACCATATTCTCTCACTTTGTCATTTCAATCTCAGCTCATTACATGACTCAAAATTGGATTTATCTCCGGTTTATCCAAACATGCTGACTAATGTGATTGTAGTGATATGCCTGGTTTTCCCACTGACCCTTGATTGCCTTTTGTTTATTTGCAATGTGCTGCTATTCTGTCTTCAGCTCAGCCCGACAGTACAGCGTGTTGAACCACTCCGTTCATGGACACAGTCCAAGGACCAGGTTTGTGGGCCTGATGGTATTGTCCTGCTCCTGGATATGCTAGGTGACGATGACAGTTTTGAACATTTCTAAAAGGGAGTGCAGAGACCACAGGCTTCATGCATGCACTGATTTTAGACAGGAATAGGCTTGTGCAGAACCAAACCAGACTATGGAGAGATCTGCACTGGGACATCGAATTGCCAGGCCCTTCTGTGAAGGTTCAAGGATCAATTATGCTTCAAATGAGAAGAACGTCTTCGTTTCTTTCTGAAAATAACGTTTTGTGCTCCAGTATCTGAGTAATGTGAGACATGACGTATGGTGAGTGCAAACTGGCTTTTGTAATGCCTTCCCAGGTCCATACACACTTGGTACGGACCCAGAGAGGCCGGAATTTTAGGCCACATGTTTCAGAAGCATATATGAGGGCATGTATCACTACTGCTCTGTCGACCATGAGCTTTGTGCCAGGAGCAACAGGTGACTTTGGACCTATGGTTCCCAAAGCTCTCCCCCTCTGGGCGCTTTCCTCGTCTCATGTCTGGGTCTGTTGTAGACTCAGAAAGCAGCTAATGTAACGCCTCTGTTTAAAAAAGGGGGCAGACAAAAGGCAGGTAACTATAGGCCGGTTAGTTTAACTTCTGTAGTGGGGAAAATGCTTGAAACTATCATTAAGGAAGAAATAGCGGGGCATCTAGATAGGAATAGTGCAATCAAGCAGACGCAGCATGGAATCATGAAGGGGAAATCATGTTTAACTAATTTACTGGAATTCTTTGAGGATATAACGAGCATGGTGGATAGAGGTGTACCGATTGATGTGGTGTATTTAGATTTCCAAAAGGCATTCAATGGAAATGTATTAGCATGGATAGAGAATTGGCTGGCTAACAGAAAGCAGAGAGTTGGGATAAATGGGTCCTTTTCGGGTTGGAAATCGGTGGTTAGTGGTGTGCCACAGGGTTCGGTGCTGGGACCACAACTGTTTACAATATACATAGATGACCTGGAAGAGGGGACAGAGTGTAGTGTAACAAAATTTGCAGATGACACAAAGATTAGTGGGAAAGCGGGTTGTGTAGAGGACACAGAGAGGCTGCAAAGAGATTTGGATAGGTTAAGCGAATGGGCGAAGGTTTGGCAGATGGAATACAATGTCAGGAAGTGTGAGGTCATCTACCTTGGGGATAAAAAAAACAGAAAAAAGGGAATATTATTTGAATGGGGGCAAATTACAACAGGCTGAGGTGCAGAGAGACCTGGGGGTCCTTGTTCATGAAACTCTTTTTGGAAAATAGTGCCATGGGATCTTTTACATCCACCAAGAGTCTCGGTTTAACTTCTCATCCGAAAGACAGCACCTCCGACAATGCAGGACTTCCTCGGCACTGCACGGGAGTGTCAGCCTGGATTTATGTGCGGAAGTCCCTGGAGTGGGGACTTGAACCCACAACCTTCTGACTCAGAGGCGAGTGTGCTACCCACTGAGCCACAGCTGACACAATCCCAAAAAGTTAGTTTGCAGGTGCAGCAGGTAATCAGGAAGGCGAATGGAATGTTGGCCTTCATTGCGAGAGGGATGGAGTACAAAAGCAGGGAGGTCCTGCTGCAACTGTATAGAGTATTGGTGAGGCCGCACCTGGAGTACTGCGTGCAGTTTTGGTCACCTTACTTAAGGAAGGATGTACTGGCTTTGGAGGGGGTACAGAGACGATTCACGAGGCTGATTCCGGAGATGAGGGGGTTACCTTATGATGATAGATTGAGTAGACTGGGTCTTTACTTGTTGGAGTTCAGAAGGATGAGGGGTGATCTTATAGAAATATTTAAAATAATGAAAGGGATAGACAAGATAGAGGCAGAGAGGTTGTTTCCACTGGTCGGGGAGACTAGAACTAGGGGGCACAGCCTCAAAATACGGGGGAGCCAATTTAAAACCGAGTTGAGAAGGAATTTCTTCTCCCAGAGGGTTGTGAATCTGTGGAATTCTCTGCCCAAGGAAGCAGTTGAGGCTAGCTCATTGAATGTATTCAAATCACAGATAGATAGATTTTTAACCAATAAGGGAATTAAGGGTTACGGGGAGAGGGCGGGTAAGTGGAGCTGAGTCCACGGCCAGATCAGCCATGATCTTGTTGAATGTCGGAGCAGGCTCGAGGGGCTAGATGGCCTACTCCTGTTCCTAATTCTTATGTTCTTATGTTCATTGATACGAGATTGATCGCTGTGAGTGGTCAACAACTCCATTGTCCTATCTACCGGGATAGTAGAAGGAGAACTTGATGGAGCTTGGTCATTTTTCATCCAGCAATTCCTATATTCCTGTTGAGATGTGAAAATTCAAGAACAATTTCTTTTGATAATAGACAAGAGGTTTGTTTATGGCTGTATAATACACCCATATTTGGTCTTGCCTATAGTTGCAGCTTCAAAGGGAGCTGTTGACACCTGGTTTGCTCATAAACAGATCCTTCAGACATAAGAACGTAAGAATTAGGAGCAGGAGTGGATCATATTGGCCCTCGAGCCTGCTCCCCCATTCAATAAGATCATGGCTGATCTTCGACCTCAACTCCACTTTCCTGCCCGATCCCCATATCCCTTGATTTCCTCCAGAGTCCAAAAATCTATCTATCTCAGCCTTGAATATACTCAACGATTCAGCAGCTACAGCCCTCTGGGGATCTCTGAGTGAAGAAATTACTCCTCGTCTCAGTCCGAAATGACCGACTTATTCTGAGACTGTGCCCCCTGGTTCTAGACTTTCCAGCCAGGGGAAACAATCTCCCTGCACCTACCCTGTCATTCCCCCTCAGAATCTTGTATGTTTCAATGAGATCACCTCTCATTCTTCTAAACTCCAGGGAATATAGGCCCATTCTACGTGATCTCTCCTCATAGGACAACACACTCATCCCAGGAACCAACCTAGTGAACCTTCATTGAACTGCTTGTAAGGCAATTATATCCTTGCTCAGATAAGGAGACCAAAACTGTGCACTACTCCAGGTGTGGTCTCCCCAAAGCCCTATACATGTCTGAGCCATTGGCTGTGATTGTCTGAATCGGAGAAGGCCTTTTTAATCAGGTGTTACGTTCTGCTCTGTCCTGAAGGTGGGCGAATAGCCTGCAGTTCAATGTGAAAGTAATGGAGGAAATTAGGACGTGGAATAGACTGCCCTGGGTTTCAGTGGAGGTAGATGGTTGGCAGCGTATTCCAGAGGAAGTGGGATCATTTTTGGAGAAGAGTATAAATGTGGTATTGCTTTTCCGTTTTGGGACTGGCTAGATTGATCGCAAAGCTTCTTTTGGACCTGTGTTCCTACACCTGACCCTTTCAGTATATTAAGACTTTTACTTACTCTAGTGCACACGGTTGCATGGGATTCAAACACCCTGCAGGACTTCGCCCAGTGGGCATCGTTGATGTGTGAGCATCGGCCAGCTATTCTACTGGGAGGTGCATCACAGCTGAGTCTAAACCTGTCCCGGCTCCACATGCATGCTTCCATCAGGAGTGGCTGGATAGTGATCAGGAGCAGAACACCTGTATAACGTTCCCACCCTTTGGCACTGAGGTTAATTCTAAAACCCACTGCAGTCCGTCTGGCTGTTATCAGTTAACGTGCAGCAGGCCGGAGTGCTTCTGGTCTGTACGCCTCAACTACTCATTGCGTAATACATTTCTAACATGGCAGTGCTACAGCAGCTCCTGAAGGGTTAATTAAATTGACGGTTTAACAGTTTTGTGCAGAGGGGAGAGCTGAGCCCAAGCATGTGATGCACTCAGCCTGAGACGATTATTGTTCCTGACAGCTGCTTATATCAAATGCATTTGCTTCAGTGTGTGTTTGTTCACAGATGTGACACAAGGTTTTGATTATATAAAATTTGCCTCTCAACACATCGGTATTTCGAAAGGGCAGCAACATTCTCTTCAAGCCGGCAATTTCCTTTGAGGCCTTTGAGCTGTCGTCGTTACAACTCATGTCTTTCAGTGTGCCCTGCGGTATGGTCTGGCAATGTCTGTGATGACTTGGGATTTACATAGCCTTGTAATATCTCACCCCATTGTTTTTAGTTCCTGCTGTTGGAGTGTGTTTGTTTCTAAGCGAAGCGTTCAAGTGATACAGGTCGCTGAGATAATGTAATTTCACATAGAATCATACAACACAGGAGCAGGGATTGGTGGGGGGCGCGGTGAGGGGGCACAGCACTCCAGCCGTTGCCTCTGAAACCATGTTCCCACCTGACCCACCACCTTTGGTGCAGTGTTGCTCAATAGAAATCACTGGCCAGCTCATCATCATCATCATCATCATAGGCAGTCCCTCAGACTCTAGGAAGACTTGCTTCCACTCCTGAAGTGAGTTCTTTGGTGGCTGAACAGTCCAATACAAGAGCCACAGACTCTGTCACAGGTGGGACAGACAGTCATTGAGGGAAGGGGAGGGTGGGACAGGTTTGCCGCACGCTCTTTCTGCTGCCTGTGCTTGATTTCTGCATGCTCTCGGCGTTGAGACTCGAGGTGCTGAGCGCCCTCTCGGATGCACTTCCTCCACTTAGGACGGTCTTGGGCCAGGGACTCCCAGGTGTTGGTGGGGATGTTGCACTTTCAGGGAGGCTTTGAGGGTATCCTCTGCCCATCTTTGGTTCGTTTGCCATGAAGGAGCTCCAAGTAGAGCGCTTGCTTTGGGAGTCTCGTGTCAGGCATGCAGACTATGTGGCCTGCCCAGCGGAGTTGATCGAGTGTGGTCAGTGCTTCAGTGCTGGGGATGTTGGCCTGATGGAGGACACTGATGTTGGTGCGCCTGTCCTCCCAGGGGATTTGTAGGATCCTGCGGAGACATCGTTGGTGATATTTCTCCAGCAACTTGAGGTGTCTATTGTACATGACACATGTCTCTGAGCCATACAGGAGGGCAGGTATTACTACAGCCCTGTAGACCATGAGCTTGGTGGCAGTTTGGAGGGCCTGGTATTCAAACACACTTTTCCTCAGGCGACCGAAGGCTGCACTGGCGCACTGGAGGCGGTGTTGGATCTCGTTGTCGATACCTGCTCTTGTTGATTGGAGGCTCCCGAGATATGGGAAATGGTCCACGGTGTCCATGGCCGCGCTGTGGATCTTGATGAGTGGGGGGCAGTGCTGTGCGGTGAGGACAGGCTGGTGGAGGACCTTTGTCCTACGGATGTTTAGAGTAAGGTCCATGCTTTCGTACGCCTCAGTAAATACGTCGACTATGTGCTGGAGTGCAGCCTCTGTATGTGCACAGATGCAGGTGTAGTCCGCGTACTGTAGCTCGACGACAGAGGTTGGGGTGGTCTTAGATCTGGCCTGGGGACGACGCAGGTTGAACAGGTTCCCACTGGTTATGTAGTTTAGTTCCATTCCAGCGGGCAGCTTGTTGACTGTGAGGTGGAGCATGAGAAAGATTGAGAAGAGGGTTGGGGCGATGACGCAGCCCTGTTTGACCCCGGTCCAGATGTGGATTGGGTCTGTGATGGATCCGTTGGTAAAGATCAAGGCCTGCATGTTGTCATGGAGTAGGCGGTAATGAACTTTTGGGGGCATCCGAAACGGAGGAGGACGCTCCATAGACCCTCAGGGTTGACAGTGTCAAAGGCCTTTGTAAGGTTGAAGAAGGCCATGTATAAGGGCTGGCGCTGTTCCCTGCATTTTTCCTGCAGCTGTTGCGCTGCAAAAATCATGTCCGTTGTGCCCCGTAGGGGACGAAATCCACACTGTGACTCCGGGAGGAGCTCCTCGGCCACGGGAAGAAGACGATTGAGGAGGACTCTAGCGATGACTTTCCCAGTGGCTGATAGGGAGATTCCTTTGTAGTTGCTGTGTTCAGACTTGTCCCCTTTTTAAAAGATGGTCACGATCACTGCATCTCTGAGATCCCCCGGCATGCTCTCCTCCCTCCAGATGAGAGAGATGAGGTCGTGTATCCGTGCCAACAGTGCCTCTCCGCCGTACTTCAATGCCTCAGCAGGGATTCCATCCGCTCCCGTAGCCTTGTTATTCTTGAGCTGTCTTATGGCTTTTTCTACCTCGTGCAGTGTTGGGGTCTCACTGAGGTAATGGCGGGTAGCATGCTGCGGGATGGAGTCGAGAACACTCGAGTCAAAGGCAGAGTCTCGATTGAGGAGATCGTCGAAGTGCTCCTTCCAGCGGGCCCTGACTGCCTCAGTGTCCTTGATGAGTGTTTCCCGGTTCTTGGCCAGCACTGGGGTGGGGCCTTGGGAGTTTGGACCGAATGCGGCCTTGACTGTGATGAAGAATCCTCGCACATCATGGTTATCGGCCAGCTGCTGTATCTCCTGTGCTTTCTCCATCCACCACCTGTTTTTTAGGTCCCGGGTTTTTTATTGGACCTCAGCCTTGAGCCCCCGCATTGGGTGGTTGTTTAAGGCTCAGAAATGCCCTGCACTTGCGATCTATTAGGTCTTAGATCTCCTGATCATTTTCATCAAACCAGTCCTGGTGTTTTCTGGTTGAGTGACCAAGTGTCTCTTCACAGTCACTGGTTATGGAGGCCTGGAGGGCAGACCAAGCGCTGTGGGCATTCAGCATCTCCGGGTCATCAAGGCACGCCAGGTTAGCTGTGAGGCGCTGGCTGTATAGGGCTCTCTTAGCTGGGTCCTTAAGTGCCCCGGCGTTGACTTTTTTGCGGCACTGCTTCTGCTGTCCCCTCCTCTTTGGGGCTATGTTAATGTCGATGATGGATCGGATTAGGCGGTGGTCCGTCCAGCAGTCGTCGGCTCCTGTCATGGCACGGGTGATGCGCACATCCTTGCGATCCCTGGCTCAGACGATGACATAGTCAAGCAGGTGCCAGTGCTTGGAGTGAGGGTGTTGCCACGATGCCTTGTATTTGTCCCTCTGGCGGAACAAGGTTTGGTGATGACAAGTTCGTGTTCTGGCCAGCTACAGGTGTGGTAATGGTGATAATGTTTTGGTGGCAAGCGTCTTACATACACTCACACAATACAGGTAACTACTTCACACACATAAACTTAACATTTACCACCATTCTGTAGCCAAGGAACAAGCAGAAAATACACGTACGTTCTGCCTTTTGTCTCATCATTTTACCAACAAACAGGTTAAAGGTCACACACATGTGGCTGTGTGACTACGAGTATTGGGATGATATGACCAAGGATGTGTCAGAAATGCAAGTTGCCACATCTGGATTCCCAGTGACTTAGTCCCCAAGTTTCCACATGATTTGCTCCTGATTTTTAGGAGCAACTGGTAGAGAACGGAGTATCTTAGAAATCGGAATTCTCCACATTTAAGTTTTCTGCAGTTCTAGTCAGGTAGAACAGTTTCACTTTTGAACAGAATTTTTTTTTCAAAGGGGGGCGTGTCCGGCCACTGACGCCTGATTTGAAAGTTTCCACAGTGAAAACGTACTCCAAACTAACTTAGAATGGAGCAAGTGAAGATTTTTGTAGGCTTGAAAAAACCTTGTCTACACATTAAAAAATCAGGCGCAGGTTACAAATTAGGCGTCGGGAACGAGGTGGGGGGGGGGGAGGGGAGGGAACTCATTAAATTCTACAATCAATCCTTAGTTATACTTATACAAATATTATACAAATAAATCCAACCTGAATAAAAATTTATAAGCAAAGAAAAGATTAAGTAAACCATGTTCCTACCTGTGTGAAAGTGCTTCAGGCAGGCCTTTCAGGCAGCGGTTTCCCGACGGCAGGGGGGGTGGGAAGCAGGGAGAAGGCTGCAGGAAGCCTCAGAAGTTGAGGCAGCCGTTCCCGACGGCAGGGGCGGGGAGGCAGGGAGAAGGCTGCAGGAAGCCTCAGAAGTTGAGGCAGCCGTTCCCGACGGGCCCGACGGACGGCAGGGGGAGAAAGCTACAAGAAGCCTCAGTGCTGATCATGGAAGGGCAATGTGGTTTTATTAAAAAATGTTAAAAATTGAACAGCTACAAAGAACTACAAAAATGGACGAGTGCCAATGTTTCCTTCACACTGCGCGTGCGCGAACGCTCCAACGCGCACGCGCAGGGTTGCCGGCACGAAAAAAACTCCTTTAAATGGTACCCACCCCCTCCTACTTACAAAATCGGCGCGAGTGGTAGGCGCCGCGCCAAGCAGACATCGAGCTGCAAAGCGCTCAAGAATAGCGCGTTTTTTTTCAGGTGCCGTTGTCGGCGCGAAAAACGGGCGCCCAGCTCGGAGGGGCGCCTGTTTTGCTGCGTGTGGAAACTTGGGGCCTTAGAATGTACAGCACAGAAACAGGCCATTCGGCCCAACTGGCCTACGTTCCACACGAGCCTCCTCCTGCCCTACTTCATGTGGCTAATGTACTGGACAACATTGATTTAGGAGGCGAGAGAAGTGGACAAGTTTTAAAAAAAAAATCATAAACATGGCTGTTTTAATGAAGATTACTAGACTGCAAGTCAGTGGAGTTTGTGGGGGTGGGGTGAGGGGGGGTGCTGGGGGGGGGGACGGTGCTAGGGTGGGGTGTGGGAGGGGGGGTTGTGGGGGTGGAGTGGCGGGGGCTGGTGGGACTGGCTGGGGGGGTGAGAACAAACCAGAAAGCTGCAAGAGTAACCCAAAGACTCCAGCCAAAAACTCCCTCAGCAGAGAAATCCACGAAACTTGAGATTGTGCGAGTGCTTGTGTTTCTAAAGGTAGCAGATGTTTGAGCAGGCTCGAGGGGCCAAATGGCCTTCTCCTCCCATTTCTTATGTTTCCTCAGTTGTGGGGTTACATCTTTGTGAGATTTGTTCCAACATGTGAAATCTAGCTGTTTAGTGATGCATTTGGCAGAATTCCATTTAATCTTTCCCTGCTGATGTCTGTAAGGAAACGTGACTTCCCTCAGACACGCTGCAGGGGACAAGGGGGGAGTGCAGGAAAGGATTTTAACAATTCAACTGTTTCCATTCTCACTCTCAATTTTAAACAGCTCCCTTTGACATTAGGAACAGGAGGCTGTTCAACCCCTCGAGCCTGTTCTGGCATTAAATTAGATAATGGCTGATCTGTAAGTCAATCCCATTTACCATTGCTCCATATCCCTTGATGCCCTTAGCCAACAAAAACCTAGCGATCTGTGAAAGCTGTGATTGGCCCCCAGCATCCACAGCTTTTTGGGGGAGAGAGTTCCAGATTCCCACTGCCCTTTGTGTGAAGAAGTGCTTCCTGACATCACCCTGAACGGCCTGACACTAATTTTAAGGTGACGACCCCTTGTTCTGGACTCCCCTACCAGAGGAAATAGTTTCTCTGTCTACCTTATCGAATCAATTTATTATTTTAAACACCTCGATTAGATAAACCTTAAATCGTCTAAAATCGCGGTAATACAAACCAAGGTTATGCAACCTGTCATAACTTAACCCTTTAAGTTATCATTCTGGCGAATCTGCACCACACCCACTCCAAGGCTAATATATTCTGCTACGATGCAGTGCCCAGACCTGAACCCAGTCCTCCAGATGGGTCCATGTTCACTGCTGGTCTCACTCAGCCCGGGACATGTGCGTGAAACTGTGAATGGGCCGCACAGCCCTGTGCACACACAAAAAAGTTATGGAGAACATGGGTTGTGGTACCAGAACACTAAAATTAAAAATAGAAACTCCTCTGGCACCATCCCTGTATCTAAGGAGGATTGGAAGATTATGGCCAGCATCTCCGCAGTTTCTGCCCGTACTTTCCTCAACAGCCCATCGGGACCAGGTGACTTAACCGCTTTCCAGCACCACCTCTATTTATTTTTATCTTATCCACTATCCCAACAACCTCCTCGTTTACCTTAGCTTTGGCAAAGACCTCTTCCTTGGTTATCACCGATGCAAAATACTTTGGTACCTCAGCCATGCCTTCTGCTCTCACCAGTAGGCTTAGTGCTGGTCTCAGGATACCTGCTCTGTCTGGTATTTACATTAAAAGTATTATGGCCAAATGTAGCAATGTAAACACACACATTCTTCCTGTCCTGGGTGTAGTCCTGAATCCTGAGTTAATTGGTATCCTAATCCCTATCCTTGGATACGCACGATTAAATCCCAAAATCTGGAGGTTACAGAAGATGTGTGAGACTGGGGCTGCCTCTTGTAGTCCACTTGGAGGTGGTTGTGAGAAGTAAGGTGTGCCATCCTGTACCCTTGCTGATGAATCGCTGAGAGGCATTGATAGAGTAAAGAAGGGGAAACTGTTTCCAGTGGCAGGAGGATCAGCAGCCAGAGGGACACAACTTCAAGGTCATTGGCAAAAGAACCAGAGGGGGAGATTCTTTTACAGTGAGTTGTGATCTGGAATGAGCTACCCGAAACAGCAGTGGAAGCAGATTTAATAACTTTCGAAAGGGAAATTGGATAAATACTTGAAAAGGAGAAATGTGCAGGGCTATGTGGAAAGTGCGGGGGGAGTGGGACTAATTGGATCGCTCTTTCACAGAGCTAGCACAGGCTCGGCAGGCCGAACGGCCGCCTCCTGCTGTCTGACTCTGAACAAAGGTGTTTTGTGGACCAGATCCTGCCCAGCTGGAGAAGGTTATGCCACAAAGGAATTCTGAGGGTAAATATCAATTTAAAATAGAGAGCAAGCTCCCTGCGAAGGAGCATGCAAAGGAAAGTTCTGGTGAATTGCAGTGTAATTGAATGGAACAAGGATGAATCATTGTAAGTGTATGACAAATCTCTGATCAAAGCAGGCGGGAGAGGTTTGCGGTCAGTGAAGTGGAGGGCTTATGTGATTATTGGTCAGGTTACTGGATGTTGTGCTGTTCCCATTGCAACTTATTTTCCACCAGTCCTCAGTATTGCCATCAACATGCTTTTTAAAAACAAGTTTTTAAAATTTTCCCTTGTGGGACTTCTGTTTATGCAGTATAACACACCTTTGAATCGCAGATAGAAGTCCGATATGTTGCACAAACTGCCCTGCAGGGAACACATTGTTACTTACTTATCGCCTAATAAAAGTCCTACGATAGGTTGGGTGTATTGCTCACAAATGGATAGGAGTGAGGGAGATTATTTGTCCTAAATTCCCTCTTCCATCTGGAAGAACACTATAGCTGCCCCCTGCTCTCGCAGTCAGAACATCCAGCTGCTTTTTGAAGTGATGCCAGGGTTTTTGTCTCGACTACTCTACCTAAAGTCTGCTCCGTGCTGATCACTGTGAGTAATTAGCTTGTGTCAGGCCTGGATTTACTGCTCGCCAGTTACCAGCCATTCCCACAATTGGGTTTGCAGTCGTGTACTGGATAGATGTTTTCCATCCTATTGTTTTGTGTTGCCTCCTTCAAGGCTGAGGCCCAGGATTCTCCACTCATTCCTCACAGCTCAGCCCCCCCCCCCTTTCCCTGGTGCCCAGGATCAATCGCACAGCTCTTCCTTCCACTCACCGCAGGGCGAGTGTTTCTCTTGTATCTCGGTGAGTGCAGTTTGAGCATTGTTTCCGGTTTTGATTCTACGGTGCAATATTTATATAGCGCCTTTAATGTAGTGAAACGTTCCAAGGCGCTTCACAGGAGTATTAGGAGATGAAAAAAATTGATACTTGGCGCATAAGTAGAAATTAGGGCCGGAAAGCTTGGTCAAAGAGATATGTTTGAAGGGGGAAAGAGAGGCGGACGTTTAGGCAGGGAGTTCCAGAGCTTGGGGCCTAGGCAACAAAGGGCAATGGGTCACCTATGGTTTAGTGATTATAATCAGGGATAAAGAAAAAGAAAGACTCGGATTTATATAGCCGCCACCAGACATCTCAAAGCGTTTTATAGCCAATTAAGTACTTTTTGAGTGTAGTCACTGTTGTAATATGCAAAATAGGGATGCTCAAGAGGGCCGAATTAGAGGAGCACCTCAGTACCCCTTTCCTGCTTTCTCTCCACGTACTAAGAATGGCTCAGAATTTTACCTTCCTGTTACATTTTCTCTGCTCCTTCCCTGAAGGTGTTGACTCCTTGCTGGGGTTGGGTTTGGGCACCAGACACTTGCCCAGTGGCTATTATTCTACTTCTTCCCCCTCGCCAAGGCTCAACTGTAGCGTCCCTATCACGGTTCTCACTGAGAGTGAGCTCAACACAGACTGCCGATTGAACCGAGAGACTCCCCAGTCCACATCACTCAGCAACTCGCCGCATAGACTGGCTGAGTCTTTTGGGGAGTCCTTCAAAAATGTTAGTTATGCAACAGCCATCCTTGTTTTGACACCCTCTCCATTTTTAAGACAAAAGTACAAAGTTTTAATTTGATAAGTTCGATGTATAGTTTATCACTCAGTGGTGCTCAGTGTGAAAGAAAGGGGACTGACCTATTTGGGAGAGGGATTGAAGTGCTGATCTGTAACTCGGTACTTGAATATATTGAGGAACCTAAGTGAGGGGCTGGGCTCCAAGTGCGTAACCCCATTTCCTTTAAAAATAGCAGGGAAGAACAAAAGGTGAGTCGAGTTCATGTTTGGGTGATGTCGAATGAAGGGCAGGCGGCAGGAGAAAGACAGTGGCAGTGTTTGCAGGCTGTTTAAGGGACTGATGCACTGTTGGAGATGGTGCCATCTATCTCTTCAGTCTACCTCATGCCTTCACAAGCCTGTTCTGTTTTTCTCCTTAAACTGTGAAGGTTTGTATTGAAGGGAGGAGATTTGTTTTAACACATGACTGTCACATGGAAAGCTAACACAGGCTTTGTTTACCCCCCACCCTCTCTCTCTCTCTCTCTCTTCCCCCTCCCCACCCCTGCAGCAAGCGATGGTGCAGCTCATCAAGGAAGCAGCTGGGCAGAACGATGTCTCCGCGCGCGACGAGTCTCCCACCGAGATCCTCAACCAGGTCTGCCCGTCCACCTGGCGAGGTGCCTGCAAAACTGCTGTGCAGTTGCTGTTTGGGCAGGCAGGCTTGGTAAGTGACTGCAGCTTTCATTGTGTTATGGGAGGTGTTGGAGGTGACATGCAATGGAAATGCACCAGTTGGGTGCATTCAGCAGCGGTGCTCTGGAGTGACTGGGTGTGGGTTTACTGTGATCACCCACATGATGAGTTCCTGACCGTAGCCAGGTGTCCATAAAGGCCAGTCGATCAACTCCAAGCACCTGGCTGGAGTCGCATTAATGAAAGCCTCGGGAACAAGTTAGACATCATCCCATTAGCTAAAGACTCGGTGGTGCACTGAGGTGAGCACATGGTTCTTCCACCCTTAGAACTTGGGTCTGGGCACAGTCCTTCAACCCAGGGGACTGGGGTCTGGGCACAGTCCTTCAACCCATGGGACTGGGGTCTGGGCACTGTCCTTCAACCCATGGGACGTGGGTCTGGGCACAGTCCTTCAACCCATGGGACTGGGGTCTGGGCACTGTCCTTCAACCCATGGGACTGGGGTCTGGGCACTGTCCTTCAACCCATGGGACTGGGGTCTGGGCACTGTCCTTCAACCCATGGGACTGGGGTCTGGGCACTGTCCTTCAACCCAGGGGACTGGGGTCTGGGCACAGTCCTTCAACCCAGGGGACTGGGGTCTGGGCACTGTCCTTCAACCCAGGGGACTGGGGTCTGGGCACAGTCCTTCAACCCAGGGGACTGGGGTCTGGGCACAGTCCTTCAACCCAGGGGACTGGGGTCTGGGCACAGTCCTTCAACCCAGGGGACTGGAGTCTGGGCACAGTCCTTCAACCCAGGGGACTGGGGTCTAGGCACAGTCCTTCAACCCATGGGACTGGGGTCTGGGCACAGTCCTTCAACCCATGGGACTGGGGTCTGGGCACAGTCCTTCAACCTAGGGGACGTGAGTAAGTGCATTGTTCTTTACCCCTTGGGACTTGCGTTTGAATTTAGTCCAGACTGATAGGACAAAGAGTCTTCTCGACCTCATAGTTATTAGAAAGAAAGAGAGAAGACATTGTATTTCTGTAGCGCCTTTTCATGACCTCGGGACATCCTAAAGTGCTGAACAGCCAATGAAGTACTTTTGAAGTATAGTCACTGTTTTAAGGCAGGGAACTGTGGCCGCCAATGTGCGCACAGAAATGTCCTTCAATCAGCCATGAGATGAATGACCAGATAATCTGCTTCTTGAGGTATAAATATTGGCTGGAATACTGGGAGAACTCTCCTGATATTCGAATAATGCCATCGGATTTGTGCATTCACCTAATGAGATCTTGGATAAACGTCTCCTCTGAAAAGCGGCAACTCTGCAACGGTCCCTTGGTACTGCACGGAAGTGTCAAGTCTAGATTACGTTCTCAAGTCTCAGAAGTGGAGCTTGAAACCACAATCTGATGACCCAGCGGTGAAAGTGCTGCCCAGTGAGCCATGATTGACACCCATAAAGGTTGCTGCATGGAATGAGTCTTCACCTCATTCTTAGCATCCCGAATGCAACACACAAATGGCTCCAATTTTAAATGTTTGAATTTGTTGGTTGAGTCTTGCACTAGACATGAGGATTAGTCAGATTCTGTAAGAGGTTAACCTGACTTATGCTGTTGTCAAGGTGCTTTTCTGATAAGGTATTTTATTTCCTTCCTCATTCTTGATCTCGAGTTCTGTATGATCCCAAGCCGAGTTCTGTATGATCCCAAGCCGAGTTCTGTATGATCCCAAGCCGAGTTCTGTATGATTCCAAGCCGAGTTCTGTATGATCCCAAGCCGAGTTCTGTATGATCCCAAGCCGAGTTCTGTATGATCCCAAGCCGAGTTCTGTATGATCCCAAGCCGAGTTCTGTATGATCCCAAGCCGAGAGCCTGAGAAGGCAGTTGGCTTCCTCCCAGGCATTTATTGATGCTCTGTGTCAGCTATGGCTCAGTGGGCAGCACCTCGACTGAGTCAGAAGGTTGTGGGTTCGGGTTATGCTCCAGGTACTTGAGCACATAAATCTAGGCTGACTCTCCAGTGTATTGCTGAGGGAGTGCTACACTGTTGGAGATGTCGTCTTTCGGATGACATCTCTCAGGTGGACGTAAAAGATCTCGGGGCACTATTTTGAAGATAAGCAGGAGTGTTCTCCCCGGTATCCTGGTCAATCCCTCAACCAACATCACTATAAAAAAAACCTGATTATCTGATCATTATCACAGTGCTGTTTGTGGGAGCTTGCTGTGCGCAAATTGGCTGCCATGTTTTCCACATTACAACAATGACTGCACTTCAAAAATTACTTCATTGGCTGTAAAGTACTTTGAGACAGGAAAGGTGGTCATGAAAGGCACTATATAAATGCAAGTCTTTCTCTGACACCAGCCTCTGCTGACGACTCCTCCATAATTCATTGTCGTCAGTCCCGGCCCAGTTGGCTGAGCCGGTTTATCCAGTGACTGGGTGAGCCGTGCACAGCAGGAAGGTCCCTTAGACAAAAGCAAAATACTGCAGATGCTGGAATCTGAAATAAAAACTGAGAAATACTCAGCAGGTCAGGCATATCCGCGGAGAGAGAAACACAGTTAACATTTCAGGTCTGGAACCTTTCTTAGTTTGATCTCCGACCTTTTGGGTTATTGGATCTATGCTGAGCCAGGGTCGGAGGGTGCCTCAATTTAGGGGGTAGCAGAAGCTCTATAATTGGCCATAACGTCTCTGGGTTAAGCAGGGGGAAAACAGTCAAGGTCCCTGCCCCCCACCCCCTCCCAGGGGAGGGAAGAGGGGAGAGAAAGTTGGTGGGGAAAGTTACATTAGTCAGTCGCGTCGGATTTATTTCTGCTGATGGCCGGAGTGATGTGGGACTGAGCAGTTGTCTTTGTGTTTCGGGACGATCAGGTGGTGGTGGACACGGCGCAAATCGAGAACAAAGAGGCTTACGCTCCGCAGATCAGCCTGGAGGGCACCAGGATTGTGGTTCAGGTTCCTTCAACGTGGTAAGTGAATTTGTATTTTTAAGAGGTAGGATGGAAGTGATTCCTGACTCGTCCATCTCACCGGAACAGTGGGAATTTGCAGCGGCGCATGCAGAGTCCGGCCCTTAGCACTATAGGTCCCTTGGGCTGCTGGATCATTGTTATGTGTGTGCTCATCGGCTGAAGAATCTTCTTGCTGTCAGAACTCTTTCCATTTTGGGCTTCGAGCACCAACCACTCTCGGGTTATGTGCAACATCGGTTCGATGCTGAGGAAAGCATTATCCACTGCTCCAGCCGCAACGCCTCAATCTCTGAAGCAACAGTCCCCGGGCCACTTACCCCGTGAACCCTTGGTGAGATTTTCAGTTTTGTGCTGTTTGCCTGAACCACTAGAACGGGATTGAGACTCCTTTCACA
Organism: Pristiophorus japonicus; assembly: GCF_044704955.1. Taxonomy (NCBI): domain Eukaryota; kingdom Metazoa; phylum Chordata; class Chondrichthyes; family Pristiophoridae; genus Pristiophorus; species Pristiophorus japonicus. The sequence continues at coordinate 193,324,477 of NC_091989.1, forward strand.
CAGGGCCCTCACAGTCACGAGAGAAGGAGAGGAGTCTTTAATACAGTCGGTCTGGGCTAGATTTGGGCACAGATCCGGGAGGTGAAAGGTTGATGTCTGACACTCCCTCCTCCTCTCTGCTGGTCAGTTTCTCAGAATGATTCTGTTCCGTGTCCCCCTGGGTGTGCCATTGGGGGGGAGCCTGGCGACCGTTTTGGTACCGTGCACGTGCATCCGAAGTTGCAGCGGATAAGCCGATAATGAACGTCTTATTTGGAAAGGCGTCAACGGTGAAGCCATATCCAGCCGACAAGCTCCGAACCACCAGAAGCCTTTTTGGCGGGGTCGGGACGCTGATTGTTTGTGCGATGTGGCCTGGGTTTGCTGTTTACAAAGCGAGGGTTTCAGTGAACTCTGCCTGCGCTCACTGGCAAGACTGGATCAAATTACACATTACACTAACTGTTGGGTGTGTTTTGTTCCCCAAGGAGACCAATCCAAAATATGGTGTTGCAGATAGACGCAACCTACGTTTTTAGGTTGAGGGCAGTGTACTTGTTGATGTAATGAATTTCCGAGATTTCATAGCATTGACTATGATAATATTGAGATCCCGGGTGCGATTACTCTATAAGCAATACATGCGGTGAGCAAGTTATTGGGATGCAAGGTAATTTTCTTCCTGGATCCATTCGCTGCTCTCCATATTGACAGAGACTGTGAATTAAGTCACAGGAGTGGTACTAATGAAGGGTTTGTTGATTACAGTTTGTGGATTGTAAAATTTCTGGTTTAAATATGTTGCACCACTTACAAAATGTTATTTGAACTTCTCCTTTAATGAGTAGTTACTTGCTGCAATTTTCCATAACCCCAAAACTATCAAGTGCTGAATTATTATTTTTTTCCTCCACTGAAGACGGGGATTTGTGCTGGGGAAGGGATATATCCTCTCTCGTGGGCGAGGTCGATCTCCGTGTGTGCGTGCAAAGCCAATCGGTATTTTTGGACTGAGAAAAACACTAACCCGCCAGTTCTGTGACTGAGGTTATCCACTTTGGTGGTAAAAACAGAGAGACAGACTATTATCTGAATGGTGACAGATTAGGAAAAAGGGAGGTGCAATGAGACCTGGGTGTCATGGTACATCAGTCATTGAAGGTTGGCATGCAGGTACAACAGGCAGTTAAGAAAGCAAATGGCATGTTGGCCTTCATAGCGAGGGGATTTGAGTACAGGGGCAGGGAGGTGTTGCTACAGTTGTACAGGGCCTTGGTGAGGCCACACCTGGAGTCTTGTGTACAATTTTGGTCTCCTAACTTGAGGAAGGACATTCTTGCTATTGAGGGAGTGCAGCGAAGGTTCACCAGACTGATTCCCGGAATAGCGGGACTGACATATCAAGAAAGATTGGATCAACTGGGCTTGTATTCACTGGAGTTCAGAAGAATGAGAGGGGATCTCATAGAAACGTTTAAAATTCTGATGGGTTTAGACAGGTTAGATGCAGGAAGAATGTTCCCAATGTTGGGGAGGTCCAGAACCAGAGGTCACAGTCTAAGGATAAGGGGTAAGCCATTTAGGACCGAGATGAGAAACTTCTTCACCCAGAGAGTGGTGAACCTGTGGAATTCTCTACCACAGAAAGTTGTTGAGGCCAATTCACTAAATATATTCAAAAAGGAGTTTGATGTAGTTCTTACTACTAGGGGGATCAAGGGGTATGGCGAGAAAGCAGGAATGGGGTTCATGTTCAGCCATGAACTCATTGAATGGCGGTGCAGGCTCGAAGGGCCGAATGGCCTACTCCTGCACCTATTGTCTATGTTTCTAGGTTTCTATGACTCGATTATTAATGGTTGTTCCTTCACATGCAGTGGTATGATGCAGGGTTAGTCCCTGTGCATTTCGGTTGTGGGGCCTTGGGGATGTTGTAAATAGAAACTATATCGCCTTTCACGACCTCAGGATGTCCCAAAGCGCTTGAAGGCCAATAAAGTACTTTTGAAGTGTAGTAATGTCGAGAAATGTGGCAGCTAATTTGCACACAGCAAGCTCTCTCAAACAGCAAACCACTGTTTAACCAATTAAAAGTTTCAGAAGGTTGGTAAATATTGGCCAGGGGAACTCGCCTGCTGTTCTTTGAATAGTGCTGTTGAATGTTTTGTATCCACCTGACAGGGCAGATGGGACCTCAATATTTAACATCTCATCCGAAAGCCTGCCCCTCCGACAGTGCGGCGCTCCCTCAGCCCTGCCCCTCCGACAGTGCGGCGCTCCCTCAGCCCTGCCCCTCCGACAGTGCGGCGCTCCCTCAGCACTGCCCCTCCGACAATGCGGCGCTCCCTCAGCACTGCCCCTCCGACAATGCGGCGCTCCCTCAGCACTGCCCCTCCGACATTGCAGCGCTCCCTCAGCACTGCCCCTCCGACAGTGCGGCGCTCCCTCAGCACTGCCCCTCCCTCAGCACTGAGCTGCAGTGTAAGCCTAGATTACGCTCGAGTCTATGGAGCGGGACTTGAGCCCACAACCTTCTGACTGAGGTGAGAATGTGCCCCATTTAGCCACAGTGGACACCTTTACATTTGACGACCAGGCACTCTATCTCAGCAGCTGCTGATGGAAGGTATGCAGTGCAGAGCGACCAAAGCAATAGCCGGGAGTGGTGCAGAAATGTAAGTATTGTGTCTCGCATTACCTGTCTTTTTTTAAACCCCACTCTCCAGGTGTCTGAAGGAGGATCCTGCCACGATGTCTCTCTTGCAGAGATGCCTGGACCCAGAGAAAACGCTGGGACTGGTGGATGTGTTGTACACAGCGGTTTTTGACCTGTCCAGGTGGAAAGAGCGAAGGTACAGTACCCAACGTGTACAGCAGCTGAAACATGAGCACCTTTATGTTAACCCCAGCAAGCACGTTCCTTTTCAAACACCAGCCTCATCCTTATTACAACCCAGAACTTGGCAGCGTGGCCATTCAGCCCAGCCAGTCCGTGTTGGGGTTTATCCCCACCCCCCCCCCCTACAAGAGCCGAGGTCTTGATCCCATGTGCCCTGCCCTGTTGCACTGTTCTTTATACTCACCTACTCACCCTTCCCTTTTGTTCTCTGTGCCCCTTTTATTCCTCCTTTCCTTAAATGTTGATGTTATCTCTGCTTTAATCATAAATCTGGCCGTGTAGTCGACAGCCTTGCAACCCTCTGGTTTTATAAAAAGTGCTTCTCTCTGTTCTAAATCTTATACACCAATCTTGTATCTATGTCCCCTTGTTCTCGACCCACTCAATAACTGAAAATGGAAATGCACCTCGTTTGTCTCTTGCTGTCCACTTCAGCCTCTTCCCTTCATAACTTACCCCACAATGCTGCTGTCCTTTGGGTGAAACAATTTCACCAACCCCCCCCCCCCCCCCTCCCCCCTTCCTAATTTAGTTTTTACTTCTGGCTGTTGTTGGTTTGCATTCCAGTAACTGTAACCAATCAAAGGGAATATAGAAACATAGAAAATAGGTGCAGGAGCAGGCCATTCAGCCCTTCTAGCCTGCACCGCCATTCAATGAGTTCATGGCTGAACATGAAACTTCAGTACCCCCTTCCTGCTTTCTCGCCATAACCCTTGATCCCCCGAGTAGTAAGGACTTCATCTAACTCCCTTTTGAATATATTTAGTGAATTGGCCTCAACTACTTTCTGTGGTAGAGAATTCCACAGGTTCACCACTCTCTGGGTGAAGAAGTTTCTCCTCATCTCGGTCCTAAATGGCTTACCCCTTATCCTCAGACTGTGACCCCTGGTTCTGGACTTCCCCAACATTGGGAACATTCTTTCTGCATCTAACCTGTCTAAACCCGTCAGAATTTTAAACGTTTCTATGAGGTCCCCTCTCATTCTTCTGAACTCCAGTGAATACAAGCCCAATTGATCCAATCTTTCTTGATAGGTCAGTCCCACCATCCCGGGAATCAGTCTGGTGAACCTTCGCTGCACTCCCTCAATAGCAAGAATGTCCTTCCTCAAGTTAGGAGACCAAAACTGTACACAATACTCCAGGTGTGGCCTCACCAAGGCCCTGTACAACTGTAGCAACACCTCCCTGCCCCTGTATTCAAATCCCCTCGCTATGAAGGCCAACATGCCATTTGCTTTCTTAACCGCCTGCTGTACCTGCATGCCAACCTTCAATGACTGATGTACCATGACACCCAGGTCTCGTTGCACCTTCCCTTTTCCTAATCTGTCACCATTCAGATAATAGTCTGTCTCTCTGTTTTTACCACCAAAGTGGATAACCTCACATTTATCCACATTATACTTCATCTGCCATGCATTTGCCCACTCACCTAACCTATCCAAGTCACTCTGCAGCCTAATAGCATCCTCCTCGCAGCTCACACTGCCACCCAACTTAGTATCATCCGCAAATTTGGAGATACTGCATTTAATTCCCTCGTCTAAATCATTAATGTACAATGTAAACAGCTGGGGCCCCAGCACAGAACCTTGCGGCACTCCACTAGTCACTGCCTGCCATTCTGAAAAGTACCCGTTTACTCCTACTCTTTGCTTCCTGTCTGACAACCAGTTCTCAATCCACGTCAGCACACTACCCCCAATCCCATGTGCTTTAACTTTGCACATTAATCTCTTGTGTGGGACCTTGTCGAAAGCCTTCTGAAAGTCCAAATATACCACATCAACTGGTTCTCCTTTGTCCACTTTACTGGAAACATCCTCAATATGATTCCCTTCGACACACCATGTTGTTGGAGGGCTGGGCAAGTGCATTTTTCTGCTGACCTGTTCAAAGAATCCTGTTCTGGAATTGATGTACCCTGGAGGGTGAGGCTGAGGGAAATGAGAGACGTGTGTGTGTGACCTGTGTTGTGCTTCGAAGTTCTTTACCGCTGTGTGTCTAAAGTAGTTCAGTTGTGTGCATTTAATCTCACGCAGAGAGAACGTGCTGCAGAAGGAAACCAAGTGGCCCGGTGCACCTCTGCCAGTGTGGGCCCGGGGCACCTCTGCCAGTGTGGGCCCGGTGCACCTCTGCCGGTGTGGGCCCGGGGCACCTCTGCCGGTGTGGGCCCAGCACGCCTCTGCCAGTGTGGGCCCGGGGCTCCTCTGCCGGTGTGGGCCCAGCACGCCTCTGCCGGTGTGGGCCCGGTGCACCTCTGCCGGTGTGGGCCCAGCACGCCTCTGCCGGTGTGGGCCCGGTGCACCTCTGCCGGTGTGGGCCCAGCACGCCTCTGCCAGTGTGGGCTCGGTGCACCTCTGCCGGTGTGGGCCCGGGGCGCCTCTGCCGGTGTGGGCCCGGGGCACCTCTGCCGGTGTGGGCCCGGGGCACCTCTGCCGGTGTGGGCCCGGGGCACCTCTGCCGGTGTGGGCCCGGTGCACCTCTGCCGGTGTGGGCCCGGGGCACCTCTGCCGGTGTGGGCCCGGGGCACCTCTGCCGGTGTGGGCCCAGCACGCCTCTGCCAGTGTGGGCCCGGGGCTCCTCTGCCGGTGTGGGCCCAGCACGCCTCTGCCGGTGTGGGCCCGGTGCACCTCTGCCGGTGTGGGCCCAGCACGCCTCTGCCGGTGTGGGCCCGGTGCACCTCTGCCGGTGTGGGCCCGGGGCGCCTCTGCCGGTGTGGGCCCGGTGCACCTCTGCCGGTGTGGGCCCGGTGCGCCTCTGCCGGTGTGGGCCCGGGGCGCCTCTGCCGGTGTGGGCCCGGGGCGCCTCTGCCGGTGTGGGCCCGGTGCACCTCTGCCGGTGTGGGCCCGGGGCACCTCTGCCGGTGTGGGCCCGGGGCACCTCTGCCGGTGTGGGCCCGGGGCACCTCTGCCGGTGTGGGCCCGGGGCACCTCTGCCGGTGTGGGCCCGGGGCACCTCTGCCGGTGTGGGCCCGGGGCACCTCTGCCGGTGTGGGCCCGGGGCACCTCTGCCGGTGTGGGCCCGGTGCGCCTCTGCCGGTGTGGGCCCGGGGCGCCTCTGCCGGTGTGGGTCCGGGGCACCTCTGCCGGTGTGGGCCCGGGGTGCCTCTGCCGGTGTGGGCTCTCCCAGATCAGATCCCTGCTCCAGTCCTTGTTCATTCCCGGCATACTTTAATATTGTTCCCTCATAGTAATTCCACCTTAAATGGCATGATTTATTTTAACATCAATGACCATTTGTGTTAATGCATTCCGTATTCTATTAACCCTTTGTGTAGATTAACCCTTCCCCTTTGTTTTTGGTAATCATCCTGAACTTGTTACTAACCCACCGACACATAGAAATAATGCTTCCCTATTCACGCTCTCCAGCTCTCTTAATTTTGTACTCTTATCAGGTCTACCCTTTGCACCAATGAATACAGACCTAATTGTGTTCATTTTCTTTGTCCATCAATATTAACCCATCGAATCCATCTCTCGAGATGTGGCACTGTTGGATAATAAGTTGTCTATTTTTTGTTCATTGACGCAGGGAGCAAGTTTTGCCGAGCATTCAAATCCAGCTGCGGAGGGAGTGCGCTGACTTTGGGACTCATGTGGACCTTCCTGCGGGCAATGGGAATATCGTCAAGTCCTCAGGCGGGCTGCAGAAGACTTTTGCCAAGCTTACCTCGCGCTTTACAAAGCGAGCGTCCTGCAGCAGCGCGAGTAACAGCAGTGGCAGTGCCGGGAGCTTCTCCATCCCCAGCACGCCTTCCAAGGGCGGCTTCTCCATCAACAGCTCCGAAGAGGAGCGGAAAGCAAAGCTGCCCAGCCATTCCGACCAGAGGCTGCAAAGTGTTCTCAACATTGGCTGCTTCCCAAAGACCGTGGATTCGCAGGAAGCCTCTCGGGGCACGTCCAACCCCATGGTCAACGGGTTCTCTGTGGACAAGAGAGAGGCCTTCTTCAAAGGGGACGACGGCAAGGACGACCAAGGCATCAAGTTGCCAAGCGACCAGGAAATGCAGGATGTTATCGACTTCCTCTCTGGGTTCAACATGGGCAAATCCCAACAAGCATCGCCTCTCATCAACAGAAGGAACTCGACGGCGGCAGCAGAACAGAAGCCGGCTGCCCTGCAGCAACCGCAGACGGTATCGCACACTCCACTGCCGCCTTCCCACCAGGTCTTGCAGCAGCATCAGCAGCACCAGTCACAGAAGCAGCAGCAACAGCAGCAATTGCAATATTACCAGCACCTCCTCCAGCCCATTGGGCAGCAGCCACAGCCACAGCCAGCGCGACCACAGACCCCTCGCGCCCCCGGGAAATGGCCAAACAGTTCTTCTCAGCAGACGTCACACAGTCCGGGAGCGGGACTGTCTCCTATTGGGTCCATGAGCCAATGGAACAATCCCACCACGCACTCCGACTTGAGCTCGGACTTGTACAGCCTGGGTCTGGTCGGGAATTACATGGACAGCATCATGGACAACGTCATGTCTGACATGCTGGGACCGAAGGTGGCGAACACCAGGAATAACACGTGGCCCAACCGTGTGCAGAGTGACGGGGTCTTCGGAATGCTGGGAGACATTCTGCCTTTTGATCCAGCAGGTAAACTATTCCCGGGAGCTTTTGTGTCTCTTCTTTAAAGAAAGAAAGACTTGCATTTATATAGCGCCTTTCATGACCATCGGACATCCCAAAGCGCTTTACAGACAATGAAGCACTTTTTTGAAGTGTAGTCACTGTTGTAATGTAAGAAACGCGGAAGCCAATTTGTGCATAGCAAGCTCCCACAGACAGCCATATGGTAATGACCAGATAATCTGTTTATCAGTGATGTTGGTTGAGGGATAAATATTGGCCAGGACACCGGATAGCTCCCCTGCTCGTCTTTGAAATAGTGCCATAGGATCTTTTACTTGAGAGAACAGATGGGGTCTCGGTTTAATGTCTCATCTGACAGTGCAGCGCTCTCTCGGTACAGCACTGGAGCGTCGGCCTAGATTTTTGTGCTTGAGTCTCTGGAGTGGGACTTGAACCTACAACATTCTGACTCAGAGGCCAGAGAGTGTTACCCACTGAGCCAAGGCTGACACTGATCATAAAAGGCCTCCGCCGCAGTCGGCCGAAATGGCTGGTTGTACCAAGGGTGCCAGGTTTGATCTGTGCTCTTGCTATAACTACGTTCGTTGTTGGGTCAGGAGTGGAGTGAGCCTGCGAAAACTAGGTTTAGTGTCTTGGGTACAATTTTTGAAGCGTTGTCCACCTGACGTGTGGAATAACACATCTTCAGGGCTTGATAACAAAGCAATATGCCCATTGTGCAAAGGCGAGAGATCGGAGCCATTACAGCGAGTATCGGGGAATTTCTCTCCTCGGTGCTGCAGGTAAGGCATTCACATGGGCTGTTGACAGATTACAAGTACTTGCTGAACCTCTATCCGGAGAGTCAGTGCAGTTTCCGTGCCGGGAGAGCAACAATTGACATGGTCCTTGCACTAAGGCAAGGGAAATTGTCAAGTCCTTGATCGATCTTACAAAGGCTGCTGACCTGGCCAGCGGAACGGTGCTCTTCCAATTGCTGGAGAGAGTTGGTTGACCCTCTGTCCTCCTCTGCCTGATTTGATCCTTCCAGGATGGTACAAAGGCGACAATCCAGCCTGATGGTGATCAATCTGACAGTTTTGAAATCCATAATGCCGCCAAACAGGGGTGTGTTTTGGTGCCAGTGCCCCAGGCGATAGTGCAGCGCTAGCACAGGGTGTTTCAGAACACCAAATAAAATGTCAGTTGTGACTGATATAGGCCGCTTCGGTGTTGTGGGGGGTGGGGGGGGGGGGCCATAACCTGATTGGAGTTGCGGAAAAGATGGGTACGGAGTTGGGAGGCAACAGCACGATCCGGGACCTTGGAGAGGAAAGGGAGGTGGTGATGGGGTAGTAGTTTGCAAGGGCAGATTTATTTGAGGATGGAGCGGGGTGGTGAATGACAGCTTATTCGAAGGGAAAGGGAGGGACAGTACCAGAGGAGAGGGGACCGTTGACGACATCAGCTAACATGGAGGCCTGGAAGGAAGTTAGAAGCTCAGTGGTCGAGGGAGCAAGAGCTGGGTCTCGTGGACCAGGTGAGCTCGGAGAGGGGGGAATGGGAAAGAAGCTGGAGAAAGGTGTGAGCCGGAATGCCACCCTGATTGCGATGAGCTAACTGGGTGTATTCAAGGGCCTGAGGCTGGGTCTTCGCTGCTTTGTGAGGCTGAGCTACTCACAGCCTTCCTCAGGATCTTCAGAGGAGCTGTGACCAACGTCCCCATTGAGCTGCGAGGCCGTGCATGGTCTGGAGGTCCCGCCTGAGCCGCTTGCCGGCTTTACAATGGGGGAAAACCGCGCATGCGCCGAAATTCGAATGAGCCCGCTGTCTGTTAAAGGGGCCACGCACCCAAAACAATATTAGAGGGAACAGTGGCTGTGACGCATTGTCTGAGCTGCTCGTGTGTGTCCTGGGAGCAGGCGATCCATCCCACACTCTCAGCTGCAATTAACTGCCGTAGACCAATGACTAGAGGAAGAAAAATGTGTAAAAGAGCGCAAGGCATTGTCCGACAATGATTTTTGTTGGGTCCTGTTCATATTGTTGTGGCCAATTGTTTGCGTAGGGGCTGCGTGTGTCATTTTGAAACGTAATCTGTCACAATCTATTTATCCTGTCGACCGAGGCTGATCACCGACAGGTGACTGGTTAGTCATTTGTTGTCACTGTGGTAGATTGTTTAGCCAAGTGGATTAAACTGAGCGGAATTGCTGGGGAAACAGCTGAATGTGTCAGTAACTCAAGCCACCGTGCCGTTTTTTCTCTCTCTCTCTCTCTCTCTCTCTCTCTCTCTTTCTCTCCAGTTGGCTCAGACCCAGAGTTTGCCCGGTATGTGGCTGGCGTCAGTCAGGCCATGCAACAGAAACGGCAAGCGCAGCATGTCCGTCGGCACAGCACCGCCAGGACCAACTGGCCCATCTCCGACGAGCCTCATCGCACATGGCAGCCGCCCGAGTACTTCACCGAGGGGTATGTACCGCAGGCTCTCACATTCCCAGCTGGTGCAGGGGAGCAGGGCCCCAGCCCAGGGCCCACACACTCCCGGCTGGTGCAGGGGAGCAGGGCTCCAGCCCAGGGCTCACACACTCCCGGCTGGTGCAGGGGAGCAGGGCCCACACACTCCCGGCTGGTGCAGGGGAGCAGGGCTCACACACTCCCGGCTGGTGCAGGGGAGCAGGGCTCCAGCCCAGGGCCCACACACTCACTGCTGGTGCAGGGGAGCAGGGCTCACACACTCCCGGCTGGTGCAGGGGAGCAGGGCCCCAGCCCAGGGCCCACACACTCCTGGCTGGTGCAGGGGAGCAGGGCCCCAGCCCAGGGCCCACACACTCCCGGCTGGTGCAGGGGAGCAGGGCCCCAGCCCAGGCCCCCACACACCTGACTGGTGCAGGGGAGCCAAATCATGCAGCACTGGAAGGGTACCTTGCATTGTCTCCTTGGGCATTGCTGGAGAGGTTGCATGGCTAGTGTGTGGAGCATGTGTGTACTGTATAGCCATCGTGTAGCTGGGGCGGGGCAGCATTATTAGCAACTGACTTCTCCATGATTAGTGTGAACATCCAGCAAGGAGGGGGTCATCTCCAGCAGTGTGGGGGTGGGTGGGGGGTTAACTAGCAGTGTGTGTGGGGGGGGGGGGGGAGATAACTAGCAGGGTGTGTGGGGATTGGGGGGTAACTCTAGCAGTGTGAGAGTTGAGGGGCTAACTCGAGCAGTGTGGGGATTGGGGGGTAACTCGAGCAGGGTGTGTGGGGGGGAATTCTAGCAGGGTGTGTGTGGGGGGGGGTTAACTCTAGCAGTGTGGTGGTTGGGGGTAACTCTAGCAGTGTGTGTGTGGGGGTGTAACTCTAGCAGTGTGGGGGAGAGGTTAACTCTAGCAGGGTGTGTGGGGGGGTAATTCTAGCAGTGTGTGTGTGGGGGTTGGGGGATAACTAGCAGTGTGAGGGAGGGGGGTTAACTCTAGCAGGGTGTGTGTGGGGGTTGGGGGATAACTCTAGCAGTGTGGGGGAGGGGGGGTTAACTCTAGCAGGGTGTGTGGGGGGGTAATTGTAGCAGGGTGGGGGGGCGGGGAGAAGGGACTCCAGCACTGTGGGGGAGGTTACTGAACTCCGGTACCTTGAGTATAGAAGATTGAGAGGTTAAGGTTTTTCACTGTGATAAGCTGTCACTTTAAATGACTCCATGCCCCTTTAGCACTGGCCCAGGGAGGGGTGCAAGGTCCTTCTCTCCCAGTCTCAGTGCACTTCAATCTCTGAGCAGAATTTGCGAAATGTGGCCGTCCTGGTCCAGTGAAGCCGTGGTCCGTTTTAATCGCTCTATTATCGAGGAATGCACTCACTGGTTGATGCATGTTCAGTTGATGTTTTCCTTGTGGTGGTAGTGGGGGGGGAGGATTTTTAATGAATGGCAGCAGTGGAGGGGCTGTAACTGGTTTCCATGACACTTTGGCAAAAGAGGGGGTCGGGGGGGGGGGGCAACTGGTCAGAGTTTCCCTGGTCGCTGCAAGGTCGAGATCGGGCTGGGCTGTGACGCCTTTTCCATCTTGATTGAATAGCCGATTGTCATTCACTGGCTGCACATCGACATGAAGAACTGCTGCCATGGCCCCTTCGAATCCGAAACTTCCGGAGTGGGAAGAACCAAAGCCAATCCTCCCTTTCCTCCCAGCAGCAAGGGAGGTTGGAATTACCAGTGCACGGGTGTTTTTCCTCCCCTCCCACCCTGACTGCAATGGAACTGGTTAAATAAAAGTTGCCTGGACTTGGATCCGTGGAGCTGATCTCTGTCTCGCTCTCTCTCCGTATTTTACAGGGATGTGATGAGCTGGTCAGGGACCCAGGGAGACTCTGCCAGCTCCAGCGATGAGGCTTCTTCTGCGAATGGGGACAGTTTATTCTCCATGTTCTCGGGGCCTGACCTTGTTGCTGCTGTAAAACAGAGAAGGTAAGAAGCATATTTAGTGATGGACTGCAGAAAGTTGTCTCAAAACTCTAACGTTTTGGGACCATCTAGCCCAAGAGGAATCCAACCTCTCCCTTTGTGGGCCATTTAATTGCCAGTTATATCAAGTTGCTGAGACTAACATCTTGGGTTTAGGATCTAACCACCACTGATAGATGGGCACCAACAGTCCTTTCCAAACCTCCGGAGGCACGGAGTTCCTCCTGTTTGACTTTAAACTATGGACCCTGTATCCAACAGAAGAACTTTCCTGGATCTAAATTCTCCATACCCACAAAAATCTGAGCTCTTGCCTGAGGATTGAGGTCCCAGCGTAAGCACTCTTTCCTCCAATCTCAGTCCCTGAGCTCAGGGATCAATCCCCCCTCCTTACACCCGCCAATAATTCTGTGCTTCTCCTGTAAAATGGAGAACAAAGTGAGCCACTCCACATGTGGCCAGAGCCAATTTCATCACCTCCACAGACTTGCAAGTCACACCTCCAGCTACACAATAATAGCGCTACATTAAACGCTTCATTTTCATTCTTGGCACCTGCAAACAGTGCAGGGACAGTGCTAATGAGCTATCCACCAAAATCCGCCCCCCCCAACAACCCTCCCGATCTCTCCTGCTGGGTTACCTCAAGCATGTTATTTAATATGTAATCCTCATTTTCACTTCTGCTTCAACTCCATCTGCCACCTGTCTGCCCATTGACTGGTGCATGGCCGATTGAGACCTGTGCAAGGAGACAAGGGGTTAATTGTACCCAAGGGAAGGGACAGATTTCAACGTTGTGGTCAGAAGAGATTATTGCACCGCTCTGTCTAATCCCTGCTCCAGGCTCGGACCCATTCTGCTCTGCATCTCCCCCCTACTGTCTAATAATCTTTCTTATTTAAGTGATATTTATGTTCTACGTTAAAGCACTTGGAAAAACCTGACTCTTTTTATTTCTGTTTTTGCTCTCTAGCCGTCATTTTGAGTTTACTGGATAAATTATGCTTAAATGTATTCAGCCCTTTCAGGCTGAAAAATGGTTGTGCTTTGGAAGTGCAATGACTGTGAAGCGGTTAAATACGGCAGCCATTCTGTCTCAGCAGTGGCCCACGGGATGAATGACCAGTTCATTTGTTCTTTGTTGGTTGTGGGCGGAATGTTGATCAGGACACTGCAGGAATTGCTTGCTCTTTGAATGATGCCACAGAATGTTTAACATCCACCAGGAAACAGGCCGACAGGACTCTTGCCTTACACCTCCAACAATTCAGAGCAGTCCCGAGGGAGTGCTGTAGTGTCGGAGGGGCAGTCCCGAGGGGGCGCCGCACTGTCGGAGGGGCAGTCCCGAGGGGGCGCCGCACTGTCGGAGGGGCAGTCCCGAGGGGGCGCCGCACTGTCGGAGGGGCTTTAAAGCGCTTTAGGGAATCCTGAGGGGTGTGAAAATCTCTCTCTCTCTCTCACCATGCTAAGTGCTACCAAATGAGAGACTTGACTGAGAGGGGTCGCATTGTGTTTTTGCTTGTCCGACAACCAGTGAGTGGTTAGGATTTGGAATGCACTGCCTGTGATAGGGTAGTGTAAACAGAGTCGATAATAGCCTTCAGAAGTGAATTGGATAAATACTTGAGGAAAAACGAGCGGGGGACTGGCACTAACCGGATAGCTCTTCGAAAGCGCCGGTGCAGACTCAGTGCAGGCTGAATGGCCTCTTTCTGAGCTGCACTATTCTATGATTCTATAAGTCACCATTACTGTTATGTTTTGCAGAAAGCACAGCAGTGGCGATCAAGAGACTTCCACTCTGCCGTCTCCTCCTGTCTTATCCACACTAGATGATCTTAGCCAGGTATGAACATAAGCCCTCTTTTTCCTGACTAGAGTGTCTTTATAATATGTTTTACCGGGTTTTCTGTTGTACTTTAGACCCCTTTCCTCCTGCCGGGGCCAGAGGTGGCTGGACAGGGAGCCTGCTCTCTCACACTGCAATTGCTGCTTGCTCACTGCTCCTACGCGTGGGTGCATGGCCATGGCTCCGATGGGGAGAAGGGTGCACTGTGCCTGTGGGGTACAGTTCCACAGGTTCCAGCCCCGCTCCGCTCCCTCACCAAGTAGCTGCTTCTCCACGCGCTGTCCAGACAATGATTGACTTAAGGACAAAAGCAAAATACTACAGAAGCTGTAAATCTGGAATATAAACAGAAAATGCTGGAAACGCTCAGCAGGTCAGGCAGTGTCTGTGGAGAGAGAAACCGAGTTAACGTTTCAGCTCGATGACCTTTCATCAGAACAGATTGAATGAAGGAGACTTGTTTTGCATTCAGTAATCAGTTATAGCCTCCCAGTTGCAGAAATCTTGAGTATAGAAGATTAAGTGGTGATCTGATCAAGGTGTTTAACATGATGAAAGGATTTGATAGGGTATATAAAGTGTTAACTATTTCCTCTGGTGGGGGGAGTCCAGAACAAGGGGCATAACTTAAAATTAGAGCCAGGGGTGATGTCAGGGAGCACTTCTTCACACAAAGGGCAGTGGGAATCTCTCCCCACTTGCCCCAAAATGCTGCAGATGCTGGGAGTCAATTGAAGCTTTTAAGGCTGTTCTAGATGGATATTTGTTGGATAAGGGTATGGAGGGATATGGAGAAAATGCGGGTAAGTGGAGTTGAGGTGCAGATCAGACACGATCTAACTGAATGTCAGAACAGGCTGGAGAGGCTGAATGGCCTCCTCCTGTTCCCGTGTTGATGAATCTGTGGCAGACCCCGAGTCCAGAAGTGAAATGGCTGGAAAGGTTCAGCAGGTCAGGCGGTGAGAGGGGAACACGGGAGGTGATGTTTCTGGTGTGGACGCTTGTCTGATCTCTTCCTGTTCTGAGTGTCTCCAGCATTCGCTATTGTTTGGGACTTGTACCAGGGTACTTTGCTCGGTACTTGACCCAGTACGGAGATTTTGTGCACCCGCCCCTCACTTTGCCGGGAAGCCCGGTAACTATAGAAGCCCCAGTACTTTGCTGATCATTTTTCAAGTGACTTGCCTTTTGTCGGAGTCATTTTGTTTTAGCTGAAGACACTTAATTCCAATTCACCGTTCTCGCAGTGCCTGTAAGGTCCACTCTCGCCTGGGTTTGCTTTTATTCCAGGGTTTTGCCAGTGATGTGCCTCACTATTACACTAATTTGCGATAGTTTCTTTCGCAGGATAACAAAACCAAGACTTGGCCCCCGAAGGCTCCCTGGCAGCACTCGGTGCCCCTCACCAACACAATGCCCAATCCTGGCACCTCCCTGTACCCAATGACGAGCCCCGTCAGCCAGTGGAATGACTCCATGCAGATTCTCCAGTCGCCTGTGTGGTCGACAGCCGGCGACAGCTCTCCTTCCACGGGGATCTCTTCCAGTTTTTCCTACGCACAGCAACAGCAGCAGCAGCAACAGTCCCAGCAGCAGCAGCAGCAACAAGCTTCCCAGCACAAAACAATGAACAAGGGCTTCAAATCCTACCCCATCAAGCAAGAGAGGAGACAGTCCTATCTGCATCAGTACTGAGTTTTCGGAAATGACAAACAAAAAAAAAAACCCAGATCTTAAAGGGGGACAGGGTTCTGTATTCTAGTGAATAGTCCCACAATTCTAAATGCTCTGGGCGAGGTTGCCCTGCCCACCTAATCGACCCTTGTTGGTGCGTCCTGCCTTTCCCCACTGCTGGTGTGCGGCAGCTCGGAAGCGGATTGTCGTGTCGTGACACCATCCGCCTAGTTGTGCCATGAACGGGGCAGCGCAGTGGCACCGAGGGACCCACCCACTCTGCTCCCCCCCTCCCCGCCTCCACTCAGTGTTTCTAGATACACTGGACACATTGTACTCCGAGCCAGCTCTCGGGCTAGCATACTGCTGCTGACGGCCAAGTCCAGCTCCCTGTCACCGGGGAGCACCACGCATTCGGAGGGGTGCGCGGTGTGGGCTGCAACACGTTGGCGGTCTGCGGGGGGGGGAGGGGGGGGAAGGTAGTGCGAGAGAAACACCCGGCAGTTCTGTTATCATCTGACCCCAGCTGCGGAAGTCCTGGGCTGTGGGTGCAATCTAGACACTTGTGGCCCTTAAAATTAAACCAATAGGGGTGATGCTGGGTCGCCCCAGTGTCGCCAGACAAAAGCGTAAAGTAACTAACACGTGCCCGAGGACACTGCTAATCTCAGCAAATCAACTGAAAGTCCATTTCCAATAAGGACACTTTGGCTAAGTGCGGGATCCCTACTGACAGCATTTGGGCTTCTCACTAGGATACATTTCCTTAAAAGAGTAGCTTAATCTTTGTAATGTCGTGGTGTAGTTGCTGGTTTAATGTACTGAAATTTTGAGCTTTTCCCACTTTCTCGATTCTGAGCTTTAATCCCCGTCCTTTTTGTAAGTTGACTGACCGACATGGCGCGAGACGTTACATGTCCTCGCGCACTAACCTTGTGTTCTCCGTGGGACAGGGACTGAACCGATGGTAATACCTTGCACCTATTTCTAGAACTAACCCTTACACAGGGCAGTGAAGTGAGCACTATTGACGGTGCTTGAATACAGTTGTATCAATGACATTGACAGGGGAAATAAAAAGTTCAACTAAAAATCATTATTTAAATACAAGAGCTGCTCAAACTGTTTTATAGTTTGTATCGAGGAAAAACATTTAAAAAAAAAAAAAATCATCTATAATTTTTTTGTACTTTTTTTATTTTTATAAATGGATCAGTGGCATCCTCTCTGGGGAGGAAGTCTCACCGGCGTTGAGAGACACGACAGACAACCTGATTCCACCACCCCCCGCCTTCGGTCAGCTGTCGGCAGGGCCACTGGTCCGTTGTGTGGAAACTGGATGTTCCATTCTGGGTGGCCAGGGAGGGGGAGGTTTTGAAGAATCCGGGAAAAGTAGCACAAACCTGCCTTGTCAGCTAAACTTTTATATGAAACATCATCCATAGCCCAGAATATTATATATATATATATATATATATATATCTTTCTCTCTCCTCTGATATTCTATCTCTCAATCTCTATCTCTCTATCTTGCATTCTCTCTCTCTCATTCTCTACTTTTCTCTCATTCTTTTTCTCACTCTTATCAACCTCTCTCTATCTCTCCAGCCATATCTCTATACCCATATCTCTTTCTCTATCTCTCTGTATTTATCTCTCTCTCTCTCTCTCTCTCTCTCTCTCTCTCTCTCTCCGCTGAACACCCTACAAAAGGTCAAGGAAGGATATTGCATTTTTTTCTTGAGCTGGTGTCGGACCCAGGCAATGAGATCCTGAATTCTGCCTTTCTGGCCAGCGTAGCACTGTTGAGTTCTTGGATTGAAACGTTCTGCGGCCTGATCTCAGTCCTTTCTTGTCCTAGGCTTTTACTGTTTCACTTCCCTCGTCGGTGAGATGTTTACAGAGACCGGGCGCCCTGTTCGAATGTCGAACATGCTGTCCCCTTCCAATCACGTGGAATTCTGCCAACCCCCGCAATGGCCGATCTTCTGTACCAGGCGTGCCCCGTCGCAGTGTGTACCTTGGGGGTGGGGGTGGTGGGGGGAGGGGTGGAGAAACGAAGGGACAAGGCTTGCTTGTGTCTGTTGGAATGACAACTCCCGCAGATCCAAATTCAGAAATAAAAATCAAAATATGATAAAGATATATATAAGCATCTGTAAGGAGGATGTTAAAGCTTTGGGTTTAGACCCTTTGGCAGAGGATTTGATGCCAGACTTAGAGCTGCTTAAGCATTGTACATTGAGGCTGTTACCTAAAAGAGGTAATGTGAAAGTAACAGTTGGTGTAAAATCTATAATATGTTAAAAAATCTTACATGCACTTTCTGCTATCTTTTTTCCATTATAACTTTGTATGTCATCATTTATAATGGGTACTGGCTATGTCAACTTGTCACACTGTCATTACACCCCACAGCACCACAACTGGTGATCGGCTGTAATTACAGCCGGACAAGATTACAATTTCCATTATAACTGTTGACCGAGGGATTTATAATGGAAATATATAAAAATAAGGACAGTATGACTGTGAAATGGGGTCTGATTTGCACCTGCACACCTCGGTCACACCCTGACCCAGCTCCAATTATCCTCATCCCTCTCCCCGTTTCACATGAAGGCGACACTTGATCTTGATTCCTTGAGTGCAGTGCCACGGAACATCGGCTAGTATAATTTTTTTTTTAACTTTAAAAGATTTTTTGTTTTTTAAAATAAAAATTGCAACTGGATAAATTAGACTTGTGGTTACGGGGTAGGATTGTTGTTTTGAGATGTGAGTTTCCTGTTTCTAAAAGTGAATTCACACATTGCTCGTATCTTGTTGTCGATATATTGCAACTGTATTCATTGCCCTACAGTTAGACCTGATCTCAGGGTCTCTGTTCAGAACTTGAACTCATAATTCCTTTGACAGACATCACTGGGAGCTCGGGTGAGGGTACTTGGTTCAACCTATCTGTGGTAAGCGAGGATTGTACTTTTGGGTGGTGGTGGAGAGGCAGTAGGTTGGGTGTGACTGAATAATTTCACACAAGAGATTTTGCAGAAGTTTTGCAATTTCAGCAACAGTTTGAGCTGCAGATTGAATTAAATTGTACACCGTAAATCATCCCATCACTTCTGTTGTCTCCAGCTAATGAAATGTTTTCGTCAAGAAGAAGGGGCATTCATGTAGCATTTTGTTTGGGGTAGTGGGGAAAGGTCAGTGGTTCAATGTTCTCCCTCTACCTCCTGCTTTCATGTGGTGTTGGTGAGGTGGCTGATGCCGGTGGTTGTCCCTGTGTCTGAACTGAACCCACTCGAGTATTGGGGGGGTGGGGGGGGGGAGAGAAAGAGGACATCCTTCAAACACCTGACATCGAGGCTGCCAACCGTGGAAGATTCTCTGCTTTAAATGTTATTATTTACCCACACACACCTACCCAATGTTTTGAATACTAGTTAACTCAAAGGAATTGCGGTGACTAGTGTTAGCATTCATGCATGCAGACCTCTTGTCCCTGTACCATTGTGGATTTTGGTCCTCTCTTTCCATGGCTGGGGAGCCCACCCAGTCATTGACCTTCCGGTTAATGTGGCAGTCACTGTGTAATTGGGAAACAGCTCAGCTATTTCCCTCTCTCTCCGTGTCCCCCACTAGGGGTGGCTCCGACCCTCCAGCAACAGCAGTGTCCTCCGACTAATATATCCTGCTGCTTTGGTATGGCCCTTGATGTTTCATCACATGCCCAACCACCCCACCCGCTCATGCAGGCTAAGAAGAAAGACTTGCATTTATATAGCGCCTTTCACGACCACCAGGTGTCCCAAAGTGCTTCACAGCCAATGAAGTGTAGTTACTGTTGTAATGTTGGAAATTATTTCCCACACCTTCAATATTTTTATATCTAGTAAACAAAATTGTTCAAAGTTCCAGTCCCACTCTAGAGACTTGAGCACAAAAGTCTAGGCTTGCACTGCAGTGCACTACTGAGGAAGTGCTGCACTGTCGGAGGTGCCGTCTTTTGGATGAGACGTTAAACTAAGGTCCCGTCTGTTCTCAGGTGGGTGTAAAAGATCCCTTGGCACTATTTCTCCCAGTGCCCTGGGCCAATATTTATCCCTCAATCAGCATCGCTAAAACAGATTGTGTGGTCGTTATCACATTGCTGTGAGTGGGAGTTTGCTGTGCACAAGTTGGCTGCTGCATATCCTACATTACAACAGTGACTTCAAAAGTGCTTCATTGGCTGTAAAGTGCATTGGGACGTCCGGTGGTCATGACAGGTGCTATAGAAATGCAAGTCTTCATTTTCTTTCAAAGCAAATTAATAAAACATACCCATTTCTTTTAACGCCTCTATGCATTTTTTGACTCACGAGTTATTTGATCCCAGTACTGTCCGGGAGATGAATTGTTGATTCCTGGGTACTCCAGGTCATTCCTGGAGGATGTGACAACACTACCTGCAGGGCTCTTGACAAGTTGCGCGCCTCACCACCCTACCTTTGCCACCTCTTGAGGTGATGATGTGCCATTGATAGAAGCATATTGTGTGGAATTCAAAACCTTTCCTCAGCCCTGTCAGTCAACAGTGACTGATGTGTGTAAGGGGAGAGGGAGAGGAGGATTGGAACCGAATCTGCAATGAAGTATGCTTGGGTAGCAGAGAATGATCCCATGTAGCTGTGTCAAGGTAGTTTTGATAATTTTACACAATTTAAAAGTTGTCATTTCTGATTGGCTTGCAATGTGTTAAATGACTTGACTCTTCCAATTGGAAAGACTAACCGATCTCCATTCACTTAAAAAAAAGACTTAATATTTGTATAAATGCATCAACAGTATTAATCTTATTTTTGTATTTTCTAAAACATAATACCATCACTGTATATTTTAAAACATTTAAGTAAAGATGGGTTTTAAAAGTGCATTTGACTAATTTGGTAAACTGTTCTGAGAATGGTGGGCAGCAGGGGATATGTCTAATGTTTCTATCGAGCGGTTCCCCATCTCCATCTCATGGTACCACAAACTGTGCAGGACACTGAGAACGATGGGACTGAGTGTTTGGGGGAGACGGGCAGGTGTCCCCTCGATGTTAACTTGTGTCCAGTTGAGTTCACCCAGCACTTCTCAAACTCGCGACGCTCATCAATGTGCAGAGTTATTTAAAAAATATATATAATTCTTAAATAAATCTGCCAAGCTGGACCCTGCTTTATATATAACCAATCAGCTGTCTGCCTGGGTTTTTGTTCATGTAGAATTAGACTTTAGTTGTCGCAAGAAATCGAAAATCTGGCGAGAAGAGAGAATACGTCGAATGTGTCAAAAGCGGCACCTTGTATGTCAGACTTATCCTGGCAGAGAAACACGTGGAGGTGTCCAATCGGGTCACAGCGGAGGCTCCTGGGTTTTTTTTGAGTCTGTTTATCTTTTGAGTGAAAAACACTGGAAGCCAACCAACCCTTGGAGCCAGGTTGGTATCTTGAGATGTCCTCGAGTGGCAGGTTAGGGTGGAGTCAGTGTTGGCATTGAAAACCAGGCTGGGTCGCTGTGGTGCTGTCTTGGGTGGAGCTGGACACACCGGTTTGGCCCATCATTGCCTCCGTAATAGTTACCGTCGGGGATGGGGGGGGGGGGGGGGTGTTTGTCAAAAAATGCCATCTTTCGCTCAAAGCAGTGGTGGGTTAAACAGCGAGGGAATCATGTCCTGATCCACAGTTTTATTTAGTCAATGCTAACTGCCTCGAGGCGGATTGTACTGTTCCCATTCGCCCCACTCTCTCACACAGGATGAGTGGATGGAGGTTGCCTTGGGCTTTTGAAGTGCCATGATGCGCCGGCCCAGCTCCCTGCTGTCCATCTATGCCGATGATGCCTGTAATAATTATGTTGTGAAACATTTGACACCATTTTAGTGAAAGGAAACATAAAAACTTGTTTACAGAGGGCAAAAAACACAATGTTGCTGCCCAGACACTTTTTATAGTCGATACCATCGGATAGTATGTGTTGCATTGTCTGTGTCCAACTTTCACACTTCTGTATCTAGCTTTTTTTCTAAAAAAAAACCCTGGACATTTTGACTCTTGTTGTCCAGGTTTTGCCAAATAGTTTGTTCATTTTCACCAGAAACTGACGAGCAGGAAAAGACCAATTGGTCCCTCGCGCCTGCACCACTCCTTGATGGCTGGAGTATCCTGGCCAGATACTTCCAGCCCCCTCCAACTGCCCCACCCTCCCTCTGCCCCAAGCCATGTCACCCCCTGGGATAGGCTCAATAGCAGAGAGGGGAAAAAAAACAGGGCTAATAAGGGAAAAGACACTCCAGGGAAAATTCCGCTCTAACGTCTCAGTCCCAGGGCATCACACAGATCACAACAAAAGATCAGTAGTCACCACAAAACTCCTGGATAACCCATTACAGGTGCAAAGATCAGCGGGTTATGGTGTACTGGAGCTGTAAAGCTTCATCGGTCCATCAGACCCATCCCCAGCATCTGGCCCAGGTATACTGTTCTGTAAAGTGTGTGTGTGGGTGGGGGCAGTGCAGTGCCAGGTGAGTGCTCAAAATCTCGTCCCCTCTCTTTTCTCCCTCTCCACCATTGGGCACTCTTCGGCTGGGAGGGGACCCTGTTACCCAGCAACACCACTAGAGTGTGCGTGTCATCGCCTTCAGGAGAGAAAGAAAAATGGGGGAGTGGTGAAATTGGCCCTTTCTATTCCACCCTAACCCCCCACCCTCTGCCCTTTGCTGGCCACCGAAAAACACTAGTCTTGGATCATTCGTAGCTATAGGAATTCCCTCTTGAATTATGGAGTTCCTGACAGGAGTGGGGGTGGTGTCTCCACTTTTTGTTTTGTCCCACCCTTTCCTCATTGACTCTTCAAATCTTGAAGCTGCGATGGTGAATGGGGGGTATCCTGCACAATTCTCTCCCTCTGTTTTGCGTTTATCGTTTCCCCTCCAATTCATTGCACTTGGTACAAAATAAAGTCTTGCCATTAAATGTTGAAGTTCCTCCCTCAAACTTCCAAGTGCAAGGGGTCAGGGACAGCTCGTTGCCCCCTCCCCGATGGGTTCACTTGAAGTTGAGGGTCAAAGAAGAAAATTTTGAAACTGGAATTGTAATTTGTTTTTTTTGTATTTTATCATTTAAGGCTTCTATAATTAAAAATAGCTTTATTAAAGATGGACGTTTAACATTTCTATTGTTTCTTTAACTTGGTTTCTATGTTTGCATTGTCCATATATCGGCCATTTATTCATCGTCGCTGGGTCACAGTCCTGGAACTCCCTCCCTAACAGCACTGTGGGAGCACCTTCACCACACGGACTGCAACGGTTCAAGAAGGTGGCTCACCACCACCTTCTCAAGGGGCAATTAGGGATGGGCAATAAATGCCAGATTTGCCAGCAATGTCCATAACCTGTGATTTATTTTCAATGTATTGATACATTATAAAGACTTGCATTTATATACTGTCTTTTGTGACCGCCGGATGTCTCAAAGCACCTTACAGTCAATGAAGTACTTTTTGAAATGTAGTCACGGCCGTAATGTAGGAAACACGACAGCCAATTTAGGTACAGCATAAGATGGAGCAATGTGATGGGGGCGGCGGGCAGGCAGGAGCAGGAGAAGCGTGAGTTTGGGGCTCAGAAGAGGCGAGGGCCCAGGGGCAGCATGGCCCAGCCCACACTGCGATATGTGAGCGCACTAGGTCCGTGCAGCAGAGCAGGTCTCCAGTCATCCTGGTTAATCCTCGCCACTAGACCAAGACCTAGCTCTGTCAAGCCCGTGAGGTGGCTGGTGTGCAACGCCAGGCATTTTCCACCCTACAGAATGTAGTTTGCGACCGGGAATATTAGGTTCTTCATTGAAACACCTGTGAACTCAGTCCTTTTTGGCGTGGAAACAAGTCATCCTCGCTTCGCGGGACCGCCTATGATGATGAGCATAAGATAAATGACCAGATAATCTTTTTAGGTGTTCATGGAGGGATAAATATTGGCCCAGGACACTGAGGGAGAGCTCTCCTGCTGCTCTTCAAATTTACCACCACCAGAAAGAGCAGTTTTTCATTTTCTGAAGGATGGATGCGGTGTTTATGTAACTCCCACTGCGAGGATAGCGAAATGACACTTATGGCCCAGAAGCTGAGTGGCCAGAAGTACTGATGTGGAATTGAACCGTTCAGACCAGGATTGAGTTGATTGGCGTG